>NC_069804.1:82624706-82924706 GCF_027406575.1 Nycticebus coucang
TCAGCGGAGGGAGACCCTCACCAGGGTGGCACTTCCCCGAGGCGAGGTGCAGCAGCCCTCCTTGGGCAACAATACCTCCGGGCATATAGCTGAGTCGAACTCGCTACCAGCTTCTCTGAGTGCCTGGCGCTCCCCCCGTCCTCATTCTGTGGTCCGGAGACCTGAACGCCTGCCGTGTGGCTGGGCAGGGAACTGGGGATAGCCGAGTCTGTTCGTTGCCCAGCGGTTCTGGGCTCCAGCCGCTCCCTCCCACCCCGCCCCCACTCTGAAGCCTGAAGGCTTGAGCTACGGCAGAGAGACGGGAAGAATCTGAATTTCCTTGCTGCCGAGAGCCCCGGGCTCCCGGCGTTCACCCCGCCCTCGCTCTGTGGTCCGGAGACCTGAACGCCTGCTCGGTTCTGAGCTACAGCCACTCCCTCCCACCCCGCCCCCACTCTAAAGCCTAAAGGCTTCAGCTGCGGCAGTACAACCAGGCGAGAGACCGGGAGAATCTGAATCTGTTCGCTGTCCACCGGGCTCCCTAGGCTCAGAGTCCCTGCTGGCTCGGAGTGCCTGGCGCTCCACCACCCTCACTCTGTGGTCCGGAAACCTGAACACCTGCCGTGTGGCTGGGCAGGGAACTGGGGATAGCCGAGTCTGTTCGCTGCCCAGGGATTCTGGGCTCCAGCCACTCCCTCCCACCCCCGCCCCCACTCTGAAGCCTGAAGGCTTGAGCTGCAGCGGTTATAACCAGGCAAGAGACTGGAAGAATCTGAATTTGCTCGCTGCAGACTGGGCTCAGGCTCCAGGCTCCCAGCGTTCACCCTGCCCTCGCTCTGGGGTCCGGAGACCTGCTCGGTTTGAGCTCCAGCCACTCCCTCCACCCCGCCCCCACTCTAAAGCCTGAAGGCTTGAGCTGCGGGGCGAGAGGACCGGGAGAACCTGAATCTGCTCGCTGTCGACCAGGCTCCCTACAGCTTGGAGCCCCTGCTGGCTCTGAGTTCCAGGCGCTCCCCTGCCCTCACTCTGTGGTCCGGAGATCTGAACACCTGCCGTGCGGCTGGGCAGGGAACTGGGGATAGCTGAGTCCGTCTGCTGCCCACCGGTTCTGGGCTCCAGCCGCTCCCTCCCACCCCGCCCCCCACTCTGCAGCCAGAAGGCTTGAGCTGCGGCAGTACAACCGGGCGAGAGACTGGGAGAAACTGAATCTGCTCGCTGTAGACCAGGCTCCCTACGGCTCGGAACCCCCTTGGAGGTAGATCAACAGCCGTTTTTTCTTTAACGGCAGAATGCTCACTTCTGGATATTCTGAGGCCACACCCCTGTCTCCCTGGGCAACCAGAGGAGGCCACCGGTGAGCGGGGGATTTCCTGACACTGCTCACAAACCCGGGAAGCTTCCAGGGTGGGGCCGACCCAGAGAGGTGATCGGACTCAAACCTCCAAAACCAAAGACGTTTGAACTCAAAACAGCTCGTCTTCTGTAGGCGATTTCGACAGGAACAGAGACAGAACCCCGCAAAGGTGTCTGTTCTGTTCTTTTCTGTTCTGTTCTGTTAGCAGCATACATCAGGGATGGGGCTAAGCTTGAGTGAACACCTCCCTCCCATCACCTGCATCAAACACTCATAGATGTCAGGCCCCATCTCCTCCTGCTAGATAGCGGCAGTCTACGGGGGCCTGGCAGACTTCCTTGCGATTCAGGCAGGTGCAAACACCTGGAGTGTCTGTTCACTGCAGGCAACTGGGTTAGCCATCTGCAGAGATACCAGTGACTGGGTCTGACGAAGGGGCAAAGTTGGGAAGGAGATGTCAACCTTCCTAGACTGCTCTGTTTGCTGGGTGGCTCCTCCTGACTCCACGCTGCACTGGGGTGAGCCGTGTCAGAGGAGTCACCAGGCCCCTGTGATCCAGTTCATAGAGAACTCTTGAACTCTCTCACCAGAGACAAGTGCCGATTGAGACAGTTGATTTGGACCTTTTGAACTGGGCTAATAGACTGAGGAGTTTTCAGGCGGTGCCCTGGGTCTACGGTTGTAGGAAGGTTTATTCTCCTTTTCCAACTGGGGCCAGAGGGGGGCAGGCAGGGTGACTTAATTGCTGATTTTTTCACACAGCTGAGACTTCAAGCCAGAGTAGAAGTTGCAATAGGATCAAACAGAAACCAGCTGAAAACAAGACAGAACCACTTTGCTCCACCACACCAGACAGGGCCCCAGTTTCTCAGGCCACAACACTGTACGGGCCCTCGATAAAACCCCAGGGGAAAAACCAAAGGGAGTAAAATAACCATGGGGCGGAATCAGTGGAAAAACTCTGGTAACATGAATAACCAGAATAGATCAACCCCCCCAAGAAAAGACACGGCAGATGTGATTGAATATCCCATTCATAAACAACTGGCTGAGATGTCAGAAAACGAATTAAGAATTTGGATGGCAGACAAGATTAATAAAATGGAATTAGGAATCCGAGGAGAAATTCAAAAATTGTCTCAAGATTTTAACGAATTTAAAGACAAAACAACCAAAGACTTAGACACACTGAAGCAAGAACTTACAGCCCTCAAAGATATGAAAAATACAGTAGAATCCCTCAGTAACAGAATGGAGCAAGCAGAAGAAAGGATTTCTGACATTGAAGATAAAGTCTTCGAACGCTCCCAATCTCTCAAAGAGGAAGAGAAATGGAGAGCAAAAACGGATCACTCACTCAGAGAACTCTCAGATAATTCGAAAAAAAGCAAAATAAGGATTATAGGAATTTCTGAGAACGATCAAGTGGCCTCCAAGGGCACAGAGGCACTTCTGCATGAAATTATGAAAGAAAATTTTCCAGACATGCCTGGAGAATCTGAAATTCAGATAGCAGACAGCTTCAGAACCACAGCACGATTCAACCCCAATAAGTCATCCCCCAGACATATCATAATTAGCTTCACTAAAGTTAACATGAAAGAGAAGATTCTCAAAGCAGCCCGGTGAAAGAAAACTATAACGTACAAAGGTAAGAATATTAGAATAACTGCAGATCTCTCTGCTGAAACTTTTCAAGCAAGAAGAGGCTGGTCATCAACTTTTAATCTCCTAAAGCAAAAAAATTTTCAACCCAGGATCTTGTATCCAGCTAAACTGAGTTTCATCTATGATGGAGAAATTAAATACTTCAATGACATTCATATGTTGAAAAAAATTGCCATAAGTAAACCAGCTCTTCAGGATATTCTCAGACCTATCCTCCACAATGACCAACCCAATCCTACACCACAAAAGTAAACTCACTCAGAAACTTCAGATCAAACTCCAACTTCCACACTGGCGAAAGGATTAAAAATGTCCACTGGACCTTTGAAAAACTCGATACCCAAAATTCCACCAGACTTATCAATACTCTCCATCAATGTGAATGGCTTAAACTGTCCTCTAAAGAGGCATAGTTTAGCTGACTGGATCCAAAAACTCAAGCCAGATATTTGTTGCATACAAGAGTCACATCTCAACTTAAAAGACAAATACAGACTCAGGGTGAAAGGATGGTCATCCATATATCAGGCAAATGGTAATCAGAAAAAAGCAGGTATTGCAATTTTATTTGCAGATACAGTAGGCTTTAAACCATCAAAAGTAAGGAAGGACAAGAATGGTCACTTCATATTTGTTAAGGGTAATACTCAATATGATGAGATCTCAATTATTAATATCTATGAAGCCAACCAGAATGCACCTCAATTTATAAGAGAAACTCTAACAGACATGAGTAACTTGATTTCCTCCAGCTCCATAATCGTCGGAGATTTCAACACTCCCTTGACAGTGTTGGATCGATCCTCCAGAAAGAAGCTGAGCAAAGAAATCTTAGATTTAAACCTAACCATCCAATATTTAGATTTAGCAGACATCTACAGAACATTTCATCCCAACAAAACTGAATACACATACTTCTCATCAGCCACGGAACTTACTCCAAAATTGACCACACTTTAGGTCACAAGTCTAACCTCAGTAAATTTAAAGGAATAGAAATTATTCCATGCATCTTTTCGAACCATCATGGAATAAAACTTGAATTGAGTAACAACAGGAATCTGCATACCCATAAAAAACATGGAAGTCAAATAACCTTATGCTGAATGATAGCTGGGTCAGAGATTAGATTAAGAAAGAAATCACCAATTTTATGGAACGAAACGACAATGAAGACACAAACTATCAGAACCTCTGGGACACCGCAAAGGCAGTTCTAAGAGGGAAATTTATAGCACTGCAAGCCTTCCTCAAGAGAACGGAAAGAGAGGAAGTTAACAACTTAAAGGGACATCTCACGCAACTGGAAAAGGAAGAACATTCTAACCCCAAACCCAGTAGAAGAAAAGAAATAACCAAAATTAGAGCAGAATTAAATTAAATTGAAAACAAAAGAATAATACAACAGATCAATAAATCAAAAAGCTGGTTTTCTGAAAAGGTCAATAAAATAGACAAACCTCTGGCCAACCTAATCAGGAAAAAAAGAGTAAAATCCCTAATATCATCAATCAGAAACAACAAAAACGAAATAACCACAGACTCATCAGAAATCAAAAAAATCCTTAATGAATATTACAAGAAACTTTATTCTCAGAAATATGAAAATCTGAAGGAAATAGACCGATACTTGGAAGCAAGCCACCTTCCAAGACTTCACCAGAATCAAGTAGAAATGTTGAACAGACCCATATCAAGTTCAGAAATAGCATCAACTATACAAAACCTCCCTAAAAAGAAAAGCCCGGGACCAGATGGTTTCACATCAGAATTCTACCAAACTTGTAAAGAGGAATTAGTACCTATATTACTCAACCTGTTCCAAAAGGTAGAAAAAGAAGGAAGACTACTCAACACGTTCTATGAAGCAAACATCACCCTGATCCCCAAACCAGGAAAAGACCCAACAAGAAAAGAAAATTATAGACCAATATCACTAATGAATATAGATGCAAAAATATTCAACAAGATCCTAACAAACAGAATCCAGCAACACATCAAACAAATTATACATCACGACCAAGTTGGTTTTATCCCAGGGTCTCAAGGCTGGTTCAATATACGTAAATCTATAAATGTAATTCAGCACATAAACAAATTAAAAAACAAAGACCATATGATTCTCTCAATTGATGCAGAAAAAGCTTTTGATATTATCCAGCATCCCTTCATGATCAGAACACTCAAGAAAATTGGTCTAGAAGGGACTTTTCTTAAACTGAAAGAGGCTATCTACAGCAAACCCACAGCCAATATCATATTGAATGGAGTTAAATTGGAATCATTTCCACTCAGATCAGGAACCAGACAAGGCTGCCCATTGTCTCCATTGCTTTTCAACATTGTAATGGAAGTTTTAGCCACTGCAATTAGGGAAGAAAAGGCGATCAAGGGTATCCATATAGGGTCAGAAGAGATCAAACTTTCGCTCTTCGCAGATGATATGATTGTGTATCTGGAAAACACTAGGGACTCTACTACAAAACTCCTAGAAGTGATCAAGGAATACAGCAGCGTCTCAGGTTACAAAATCAACATTCATAAATCGGTAGCCTTTATATACACCAACAACAGTCAAGTTGAAAAAGCAGTTAAGGACTCTATCCCATTCACAGTAGTACCAAAGAAGATGAAATATTTGGGAATTTACCTAACAAAAGACGTGAAAGATCTCTATAAAGAGAACTATGAAACTCTACGAAAAGAAATAGCTGAAAATGTTAACAAATGGAAAAACATACCATGCTCATGGCTGGGAAGAATCAACATTATCAAAATGTCCATACTACCCAAAGCAATATATAATTTCAACGCACGCCCTATTAAAGCTCCACTGTCATATTTTAAAGATCTTGAAAAAACATTACTTCGTTTTATATGGAATCAGAAAAAAACCTCGAATAGCCAAGACATTACTCAGAAACAAAAACAAAACAGGAGGAATCACACTACCAGACCTCAGACTTTACTACAAATCGATAGTGATCAAAACAGCATGGTATTGGCACAAAAACAGAGAAGTAGATATCTGGAACAGAATAGAGAACCAAGAGATGAATCCAGCTACTTACCGCTATTTGATTTTTGACAAGCCAATTAAAAACATTCAGTGGGGAAAAGATTCCCTATTTAACAAATGGTGCTGGGTGAACTGGCTGGCAACCTGCAGAAGACTGAAATTGGACCCACACCTTTCACCATTAACTAAGATAGACTCTCATTGGATTAAAGATTTACACTTAAAACATGAAACTATAAAAATACTAGAGGAGAATGCAGGGAAAACCCTTGAAGAAATTGGTCTGGGTGAGTATTTCATGAGGAGAACCCCCCGGGCAATTGAAGCAGCTTCAAAAATACACTACTGGGACTTGATCAAACTAAAAAGCTTCTGCACAGCTAAGAACACAGTAAGGAGAGTAAGCAGACAGCCCTCAGAATGGGAGAAAATATTTGCAGGGTACATCTCTGACAAAGGTTTAATAACCAGAATCCACAGAGAACTCAAACGCATCAGCAAGAAAAAAACAAGGGATCCCATCGCAGGCTGGGCAAGGGATTTGAAGAGAAACTTCTCTGAAGAAGACAGGCGCAAGGCCTTCAGACATATGAAAAAATGCTCATCATCTTTAATCATCAGAGAAATGCAAATCAAAACTACTTTGAGATATCATCTAACTCCAATGAGACTAGCCTATATCACAAAATCTCAAGACCAGAGATGTTGGCGTGGATGCGGAGAAAAGGGAACACTTCTGCACTGCTGGTGGGAATGCAAATTAATACATTCCTTTTGGAAGGATATATGGAGAACACTCAGAGATCTAAAAATAGATCTGCCATTCAATCCTGTAATTCCTCTGCTGGGCATATACCCAGAAGACCAAAAATCACAACATAACAAAGATATTTGTACCAGAATGTTTATTGCAGCCCAATTCATAATAGCTAAGTCATGGAAAAAGCCCAAGTGCCCATCGATCCACGAATGGATTGATAAATTGTGGTATATGATACCATGGAATACTATGCAGCCTTAAAGAAAGATGGAGACTTTACCTCTTTCATGTTTACATGGATGGAGCTGGAACATATTCTTCTTAGTAAAGTATCCCAAGAATGGAAGAAAAAGTACCCAATGTACACAGCCCTACTATGAAACTAATTTGGGACTCTCACATGAAAGCTATAAACCAGCTACAACTTAACAATAGGGGGAAGTGGGAAGGGGGTGTGGGTAGAGGGAGGGGGATCGGTGGGATCACACCTGTGGTGCATCTTACAGGGGTATTTGCGAAACTTGGTAAATGTAGAATGTAAATGTTTTGGCACAGTAACTGAGATAACGCCAGAAAGGCTATGTTAACCACTGTGATAAAAATGTGTCAAATGGTTTATGAAGCGAGTGTATGATGCCCCATGATCATATCAATGTATACAGTTATGATTTAATAAAAAAAAAAGGAACATGGAGACTTTACATCTTTTGTATGAACTTGGATGGAGTTGAAACACATTCTTAGAGAAGTATCACAACAATAGAAAAGCAAGTATCCAATGTACTCAATACTAACATGAGCCCTATAGATGGTCTACTATGTGACTACATGAGAGAAAAACTCAATTCAATTCAAGTTTGGAGGATAGGGAATGAGAGAAGGGGGAGAGGAGAGGAGGGTAGAGGAGTGCTTTCCTTAATGGTCACAATGTTAGGGTATATGGCACTCCTTTTGGGTGCAAGACACAACTACAAGAAGGACTCTACCTAACAAATGCAAATATTGTAACATAGTTGCTTATACCCTCACATTAACCTGGAATATAAGAAGAAAAAAATAGATTAATACGAGGATACAAATTATTAGGTTTCATTGCTCACATTTCTTTGGTACAGTTAAAGTTGCAGTTGAGCCCTTCACTAAGGGGGTGTGTTGAATATCCTTAAATTGGGCACCTTAGATTAGAGCTTACCAGTCACCCTCCCTCCTCCCCTTTCCCTCCTCCTCCTCCCCAGCTGAATTCAATTGTGTTTTTCTCTCATGTGGGGAAGTAATTATATATTGGTTTCATATTAGTATTGTGTACATTGAATTGCTTGCTTTTCCATTCTTGTGGTTCTTTACTAAGAAAAATGCACTTCAACTCTATCTATGTAAATGCAAACGATGTAAAGTCTCCATTATTTTGGCTGAATAGTATTCCATTCATAAGTTGATGGGCACTTGGGTTTATTACCTGTCTTGGTGATAGTGAATTGAGCTGCAATAAACATTCTACTGCAAATGTTCTTATGGGAAAATAATTTTTTTCATCGGAGTAGATACCTAGCAATGGGATTGTGGGATCAAATGGAAGGTCTGATTTTAGCTCTTTGAGGATTCTCTATACTTCTTTCCATAGAGGCTACATGTTTGAAATACCACTAGCAATATAAAAGTGTTCCCTTCTCTCCACATCCATGCCAGCATCTGCAGCTTTGGGATTTTGTGATGTGGGAGATTCTCACTGGGGTTAGGTGATATCTCAGGGTGGTTGTGATTTACATTTCTCTGATGATTAGGCATTAGGAACATTTTTTCATGTATTCACTAGACATTTATCTGTCTTAGAGCAGGTAACTAGTATCCACAGAGAACTCAAACTAATCAAGAAAAGAGAAAACAATTCCAAGTTGCAAGAGACTTTGGAAGAATAAATTCTTGATACATGCAACAACACGGATAGATCTCAAGGTCATTACGTTCAATAAAAATAGTCAGTATCAAAGGTCAGTTATTGCATGATTTGACTTATATAACATTTTCAAAGTAATAAAAATATAGAGATGAAAAATATATTATGGCGTGGCATGAAGAGTCAGTTTAAATAAAAAAATTTTAGCACAGAGGTGGTGTAAGATGATGTACTAGAACAAGAACGATCTTCCTGCTGTATTCTTCCAGCAAGTCATGGAAAAGAGAGAAAACCCAACTATATCTGGCACACAGAACCTACCCCATGTTCTCACTCCGGGGGCCCAATAAGATGGTTGTGGATTCCAGAAGGCAGTGTGGAAGATGAGAAGAAGGTGAGTGCATGAGAGTGAGCAGAGACTCACTGCCCCTCCCCACACACACACACACATAGGTCTGGGGACAGGAGGCAGTCATTCTGCAGGTTTTAAATTTGGGGGGAAGCTGTACATTGAGTGCAAAGCTTGGACCAAGTGACTCAAACAATGTACAGCGACACAGTTTGAATACTAGGTAGAGTGGATTTACTATCTACTTGACTACTAGCTGAGCTGCCATTGTGGGAGGTTCATGATTGCTAGCTGGGCTGCCTTTGTGGGAAGATCATGTGTGTAGGACTGTCTGCAGGGGCCTAAAGCATGGCTGACTCTGGCACACAAGCTGAATTCAGGCTTCCCCTCTTGGAGTGAGCTAAGTGGCTCCTGCACCCCCTGGGAATTGTTGTCGGGAAGCACTGTGAGATGTTCCATCCGAAGGATTCTGCAGAGCTTTAAGACCTCAAACTGGTTGGGACTGAATGTCTAGGAAACAACCAGGTAGTCACTGAGGGCAATTAAATCAGGACAATAGAAACATTCTCCTCAGAAAGTAGAGAGTGGTTTCTAGAGTGGTTTATATATATATATATATATATATATATATATATATATATATATCCCCCTTAAGTCCTTAAGTCTCATTTACCAATACTTTCCATATATCTATATATCTCTATATCTCTACAGAGATATATACATATCTATATATCTCTATATATCTCTATAGAGATATAGAGATATAGATACAGATATATCTCTATAGAGATATATAGATATAGATATAGATATAGATATATAATGCCCAGATCGTGAAGTCCCCAAAGACCACCAGGGGACTTTGCAAGTCCAATGCAAAAGCAAAAGAGCCTTTATTCAAGTTCGAGACCAGACTCTCAGGGCCCTGGCACAGTGGGTCCAAGCTGAGAGCCCCAAACTCTGGAGGCTAGGGTTTTTATATATGGTTACAACAAGGAAGGGGGTTTCTAACAAAAGAAGGGGACTTTCCAGCAAGAGGGTTTCTAACAAAAGAAGGGAACTTTACAGCAAGGCTACTTGGGGATTGACTGGGTGTCAGGGACTTTCCTAACTGGGACAGCTTTGTGATTATGTGTGCTTCTAACTAGCAAGCTGCAGTTTTTCTTAGTATCTGCAGGTGGCTCACACAAAGTGCAAAATGGCAACTTTTGTACAAAATGGAGTCACTCCTGTCTTCTCATTCTCCCCTGGACTTGTTACTCTTGGGGCCCAATCATGGGACCGGGGCTAATTCTATTTCATTTGTTGAGAGGGGTCTGTACTGGCTTCTTAGGACTAATAGCTGTACTGCTCCTACCCATTCTCTTATGAAGGTGAGGAGTCTATTAATGACACAGGTACCTATGGTCAGGAGCAGTAGGAGTATCACTAAGGGTCCAGCTAAGGCAGATATTAGGGTTGTTAACCAAGGGGACCAGTTCAAAAGGGATTCATACCAACTTTGTGCTTGCTCCTGTTCTAGTTTGCGTTTTTGCAGCTCCGCTATGACTAGTGCCATTGACTCCTTGACTACTCCAGAGTGATCAACATAGAAACAACATTCTTCCCGTAGGGTGGTGCACAACCCTCCCTGTTGTAAGAACAGCAAGTCTAATTCCAGCAAGTACTTCTAATTTTGAAGTACTACTTCTGCATGGGAAGTTAGAGACTTCTGTAGATGAGAAATAGCTTTTTCCATTCTTTCTATGTCTAGGTTTATGGCGGCTCCCAGGGCTGTATAATTTTGGTCCTGTAGGACGAGAGCTGAGACACTGGTCCCAATGCCGACTAGTCCCAGTCCTAGGAGCACTGACAGGGTAATAGCTGTGATGGGCTTTCTTCGAACCCGGGGATGTTTTATTTCCTGAAGTATGGTCTTTTCTTCATGGTAGGTGAGTCTAGGGATTAACTGTTCTAATACACAGAAATCTCAGGTTGAGTTGAGGACTTGGGTGTACAGACAGGGAGCTAATCCTGTTGAGCATGCCCACCATCCATGGCTGGGGGGGTTGAGGTAGCCCGTTCCATCCCATTGGTGGGTTTTCTTACATAGGCGTCTGTGAGAAGGGGTTACTTTTCCAACACAAGTTCCTTGTCCTGTGACAGACTGGAGGGTAAGATGAGGGCCTGCGTGCTGCCGCCAGGGGCAACCAGTTGGCTCTGTGGCCAGAGTAAAATTATCTGTAAGGGCTATCCCTTCATAGTAAGCGGGCTTCACGCCCAGACATAGCCAGCAGGATGCAGTAAGGTCCAGTCTGGACTTATTTAATACTTGGTAAGTCTTAGTGAGGAGGTCCCAGAGTGGGGGGTTCAGGGTAAGTTATATTTGAGTTGGTGTTGTTATCATCTAGGTCCAGCTGCAGTATGGGGTTTGGGCCTATAGATACTGGGGGTCTTATAAACTACTTTAAGGGTTAAAAATGATTTGCATGCCCCACTGCTTCTGGCTTCCCACCCTTGGGTGGCTGGTCCTATATCAGTGAAAGCTATGTTTATTGGATTACACCGGGAGGGAGTCCTTTCTGGTGGCACAGGGGGTTTCTTTCCTTTTTACACTTATGTAGTCTCCCGCCTTCGGGGCTTCCCACCAAATCTGGCCAGTTGAAACACATGCCCACGACTCACAAAAATAAGTTTTCTCTCCCTGGCACTTGTCCTTAAAATGTCCTGGGCACACGTAAAAGCATTCTGGGTAGGGATATGTATCTATGAGTTCATCTATGCCTACTTGAAGCTCAGGGAACCAAGTGCCCCTTGAGTGGAAGCCCGAAGTTCGATTTGCAACAGTCCCTGTAAGGGTGTTAATGACTAACCAAGTTACATTTAAGGGTTCATGCATATCAGGGGAGGGTGTACATACAGGTAGTAGAATCAGCATGAAGCAGGCAAAGAGCACTTTAGCTTGAGCTTAAGGGATTGTCTCTGTCTCTTTGAATCTTCCATTGTAGAATGAAGTCTTCTTGGATGGCGAAGGGGTCTGCAAGCTTGATGTGCGTATGATGTAAACAGGAGGCAATACCGTCCACTTTGAGGGCAGTTGGTGTCATCAGGACTACAACATAGGGTCCTTTCCATCAGGGTTCAAGCATTTCCCGACCGTGTCTCTTCACATAGACCCAGTTGCCAGGCCAGAACTTGTGGGGGTCAGGTACGGGGCCTGCTTCATAAGTGGCCTGTAGGCGGTTCCAACTCTCCTTTTGTGCCTGCTGATAATATTGAAGGGAAAGAAGGAAATTTTCATCATCTGCTTCAGTTAACATTTCCATGGGGTATTGGGGATGATGGGTGGTGGTCTACCATAGAGTATTTCATAGGGAGTGAGGGCAATCTTATAAGGAGAATTTCTAACCTGATACAAGGCAAAAGGGAGGAGAGCCACCCAGTCCCCACCAGACTCAAGAGTTAATTTAGTCAAGGTCTCTTTTAAGGTTCTGTTCATTCTTTGTACCTGACCTGAGCTCTGGGGCCTGTAAGCACAATGTAATTTCCAGGTTGCTCCCAGGGCTGTTGCTACCCTTTGTGTTACTTGAGATACAAAGTCAGGGCTGTTGTCTGAGCCATTTAGGGCTGACAGTCCATACCTGGGGAGGGTGTCTTCCAGCAGTTTCTTCGCCACCATCTGGGAGGTCTCATGCTTCATAGGGAAGTCTTCAACCCACCCAGAAAAGATGTCTGTAAAAACTAAAAGGTATTTATATCCATATCACCCTGGTTTAACTTCTGTAAAATCCACTTCCCAATACACACCAGGTTTATTTCCCCACTCACAGTTTCCTTGGATGGTTGGCCCAGCCCTGGAGTTGGTGAGCTGACAAGCCTTGCAAGCACTGATTACCTGATTGACCTTGGCGTCCAGTCATTCAATTTTGATCTTTGCATGGCAGACTAAGTCCTTAAGTCTTCTGTTGCCCATATGGGTGGCCTGGTGCATGTGCTGCAGCACTTCCACCTCTAGCTGTGCTGGGAGGATGGTCTTTCCATCTGCGGTGCACCACCAGCCGTTATGCTGCAGAGGGCTGTGTGTTTGGGGGATAGTGCAGAGCCATGCCAGGTCTTTCGGGTTATACTCAGGCTTCTCTGGCAGGACTGACGGCCCAGGGTCTGGCAGGCTGATGGTCAGGGTCTGGGTTGCACTAAGGGCTGCACCCTTGGTGGCCTCATCCACCCGTGATTACCTCTGGCCACTGGGGTGATTGGCTTTTGGTACCCTGGGCAGTGAATGATGGCCAACTTTCTTGGCAGCCAGATGGTGGCTAGGAGATCCAGTATTTCTTGTTTATTCTTGACTGTTTTTCCTCCTGCTGTCAGCAGTCCCCTCTCTTGGTAGATGGCTCCATGGACGTGGGCCGTGGCAAACGCGTAGCAGCTGTCAGTGTAGATGTTGATCTTTTTCCCTTTCCCCAGGACTAGAGCTTTGGTGAGGGTGATGAGCTCTGTTCATTGGGCAGAGGTACTGCCCAGGAGTGGGTCAGCTCATAGAGTCTCCGTTTCGGAAACTACCGCCTCTCCTGCATGCCTGTGTCCGTCCTCATGAAGCTACTGCCATCCGTGAACCAGGTCACTTCGGCTTCTGGCAACGGCTGGTCAGTCAAGTCCTGGTGGAGGCTGTGGACCTGGGATAGAATGTTCTGACAGTGGTGGATCAGTGCCTCTGTATCTGGGCTGGGAAGAAGAGTGGCGGGATTCAGGGCAGCACTGGGCAGGAACCGGACCCAGTGGTTTCAGCAGCAGGCTTTGATAGTGCGTTAGCTGTGCGTTACTCATACACTGGTCTGTGGGCTGCTTCAGGACTCCCCCAATAGCATGGGGTGTGGTTATTAATAGCTCCTGCCCCAGGCTGAGTTTATCTGCATCTTTTACCAGGAGGGCGGTGGCCACTATGATATGTAAGCAAGGGGGCCACCTCAATGCTACTGGGTCCAGCCTTTTAGAGAAGTAGGCTACTGGACGAGTCCAGGGTCCTAGAGTCTGAGTCAATACTGCTTTGGCCACCCCTTTATGTTCATCCACATACAGATGGAAGGGTTTTGTTATGTTGGGGAGACCCAAGGCAGGAGAGGACAGCAGGGCAGTTTTAGCTCCCTGAATGCTTGGTCCTTGTCTGCTGACCATTGGAAGGGCTCCCCCTCCTTTGTGGATTCGTAAAGGGGCTTGGCCATCTCTGCAAACCCCGACACCCACAGCCAGAAGAACCCTGCTGATCCTAGAAACTCCCGCACCTGCCTGGGGTTGATGGGGGTAGGGATTCCTAGCACAGTTTGTTTTCTGGCCTCGCTCAGCCATCTCTGGCCGTCCTTGAGTACATATCCTAGATAATTTATGGTCTGCTGACATATCTGGGCTTTTTTCACCAATACTCAGTATCCCAAGTCTCCCAGAGTGACGAGCAGATCCCGCGTTCCTTGCAGGCAATCTTGTTCATTGGCAACCGCTATCAGAATGTCATCCACGTACTGGAGGAGGGTTAGGCCGGGGTGTAGCCTTTGGAACTCACCTAAATCTTCTGTAGGGCTTCATCAAAGACAGTTGGAGAGTTCTTGAAGCCTTGCAGCAGGCGGGTCCAGGTCAGTTGTCCACTGATGCCTTCCTCCAGGTCGCTCCACTCGAAGGCAAACATGGCCTGGCTTTGTGGTACTAGGGACAAGCTGAAAAAGGCATCTTTCAAGTCTGACACCATGTACCATGTCTGAGTTTGGGCCAAAAAACTCAGAAGCATATACAGATTGTGCACAGTTGGGTGTATATCTATCACCCACTGTTAATCTCCCATAAGTCCTGCACTGGACAATAGTCATTGGTAAGGCATTTCTTGACAGGCAGCAAGGGAGTGTCCCATGCTGATTGGCAAGAGATTAAAATTCCTGCCTTCAGGAGGCGCCTAATGTGTGGGAGTATTCCTTTCTTTGCCACTGCTGTCATGGGGTATTGCCTTACCCATATGGGCTCTGCTCCAGGTTTGAGTTCTACTATAATTGGGGGCCGATGAATTGCCAACCCTATTCCTCCTGTCTCAGCCCATGCATATGGGTGGGAGCAGAGCCAGGTGGGAATTTCAGATTGTGTGGGTGGAGGTTGTTGGTGGAGTTTATATTCATCTTTTAGTTGGATAGTTAGGACTTGTATAGGGCATCCTTGGTTATTTGTGACCTGGGGTCCTTCCTGCTTGAAGAAAATCTGAGCTCCAATTTTATTCAACAGATCTCTGCCGAGTAATGGGTATGGGAAGTCTGGAATGACCATAAATGCGTGGGATATCCAGCCCATGCCTAAGCCTACAGTTCTTTGGGTTCCATGAGTACTGTTTTATCCCAGTCACTACTTGCACCCAAGATTTTTTGGTGGCTAGTTTACCTTAATCTGCAATAAGAACCAAATATTGGGCACCCATATCAACCAAGAAGTCTATTGGAGTTCCCTTCACTTTGAAGGTTATCCTGGGTTCAGGGAGGGGTTCTGAACACTGAACCCTCTAGTCACTTAGTTCTCCTAACTCTAAAATGTGGGTCTTACCATGGGGGGTGGGCTTGCCGGACCTTCTCTTGGGGCACTCTTTAGCCCAGTGTCCACTTTCTTTACAGTAGGCACATTGGTCTCTCTGCAGCTTTCAACGGTTTCCCCAGGACTGCTCCTTACCTCCACCGGTGGCCAGCTGCCTTAGTTGCTGTTTCTGCTCCCCAGGGGAGTCGACAGTAGTGGCAAGCAGAATCTTGGCCAGATCCTGCATCTGTTTGGCTCGAGCCCGGGTCTGCTTCTCCTCAGGGGTCTCTCCATTGTTATACACTTTCTCTGCCACTGCAAGTAGATCCTGTAGAGATTTTTCAGCCAACCTGTCTATTCTTTGGAGCTTCCTTTTTATGTCTGGGGCTGATTGATTAACAAAGGCCATTACCACTGCAACTTTATTGTCCTCTGCCTCAGGATCCATAGGCGTGTACGTGCAGAATGCCTCCATGATCCTCTCTAAACAGGCTGCAGGGGACTCGTTCTTATCCTGTTGCACATTCCCTACCTTAGCCAGATTGGTCAGCTTCTGAGCCACTTTCTGGAGACCCCTCATAAGAGTCTGGTGGTAGACCCAGAGACTCACCTTATCTGCACCCATATTAAAGTCCCAATTTGGGTGGATAAGGGGAAAGGTGGCATCAATCATGGCTGGGTTTGTAGTGGGGTTCCCGTCCATGCCCTCAACAGATTTCTGGGCCTCAGACAGGATTCTCTCCCTTTCCTCAGTGGTGAATAGTACCTGTTAAAGCTGTTGGCAATCATCCCAAGTGGGATGATGAGTGAAAAGGATAGAATCTAGGAGATCAATTAATGCAGTACATTTCTCAGAAAACTTAGGATTCTGCATTTTCCAATTATACAAGTCACTAGTGGTGAAGGGCCAATAATAAAGGGTTTGATTCCTGCCCCCATCAGGGGGACCCATGGCCCTCAGGGGTAGGATGGTGGAGTCAGCGACCACCCCTGGTGAGTCTGCTGTCTGGTAAATGGTGGGCTTCCAGCAGCTGGTCCTGCCACACCTGCCTCAGCAGCGGGCTCCACTACATCTGCTTCCCCAGGAGGTGACCCCTCACAAGAGTCTGGTGGTAGACCCAGAGACTCACCTTATCTGCACCCATATTAAAGTCCCAATTTGGGTTGGTAAGGGGAAAGGTGGCATCAATCATGGCTGGGTTTGTAGTGGGGTTCCCGTCCGTGCCCTCAACAGATTTCCTGGGCCTCAGACCCTGCGGTGGTCTGGCAGGGGTTGAGGGGTGATACAGAGGAAGACAAAGTAGATCTTGGTCTGCACTATCCTGCAAGACAGGGTACAGTGTTGCAGAAGGTTTGAGTGGTTTCTCAGTGGGAGACTTCTCTTGCACTGCGAGAACTGAGCTGGTCGGCTTTTTGTCTGCCAGGGGCAGAATTGCATTCTGCCAGGAAGGGGGATCTTCTACTAGATCCTGCCAGGTGGTGATGTATGGAACCTGGTCGGGGTGACTGGTCCATGGTCGATAAACAATGTCGTTAACCTGAAAAATAAGAGGGAGGTGGAAGGTTCCTTCTGGAGGCCAGTCAACATTAAAAATTGGCCACTCGCTTCTGCAAAGAATAATCAATTTAGTTCTTTTCACCACAAGCCCCAAATCCTAGGAAGAGGGAAAGAGGGGTCATTTGAATCTGTCCCATAGTGCCAGTCAAAGTCGCCCCATAACAGCTAACCACACTAAAATACCAACAAAACACAAAACACACAATACACTGAAGACACACAAGACTGACAGTCCACGGAAGCAAAACTGAAAATGGGATGAAGGTCACTTACCACCCCATAGGAGCAACCCACTGTGTCCGTTCAAAAGAAACACAAGAGGAATTGCATCCACACCACACCCTGGGGATTCCACGTCCCAGTCCGGGGGAGTAATCTCCTCGACAGACACCAAGGGGACTGAGTCCACTCCACACCTTGGAGATTCCACGTCCCAGTGCAGAGGGACCAACTCCCTTCCAGAAGGGGTGGGAATGTCTCCCGGCACGTCTGGTCGGCAAGTCTCCAATGCGCCCTCCTTGACCTCGCGTCGACCACCTCCTTACAAATTCCGGATTTCAACTTCAAAACAATCGAGACAGACTTCAACAAGACAAACACCAGCCCTTCAGGTCGGGGTCCTCAGGGGTCTTGGAGATCCCGGACAAGCTCCCAATGTTATGCCCAGATCACGAAGTCCCCAAAGACCACCAGGGAGCCGAATTCGATGCAAAAGCAAAAGAGCCTCCATTCAATCTTAATCCCAGAGCCTCAGAGCTCTGGCGCAGCGGGTCTGAGCTGAAAGCCCCGAAATCTGGAGGCTGGGGTTTTTATATGTGGTTACAACAAGGAAGGGGGTTTCTAACAAAAGAAGGGGACTTTACAGCAAGGCTACTCTGGGATTGGCTGGGTGTCAGGGACTTTCCTAACTTGGGCAGCTTTGTGATTAGGTATGCTTCCAACTAGCAAGCTGCGGTTTTTCTTAGTATCTACAAGTTTTTCACACAAAGTGTGAAATGGCAACTTTTGTACTAATGGAGTCACTCCTGTCCCCTCACATATGTATACATTTTCTTTTTAGGATTTATTTTTCTTTCTCTTCTTTGTTGTTGAGGTTATTGTTTTGGTTATTTGAAATCTTTTTGTTTTGTTTTATTTTTGCTCATTTTTGTTGGTTATATTCTTTTTTTATTAAGTCATATACACATAGATCATGTATACATTAATGCATTTATGGGGTACAACATACTGATTATTTTATATACAATATTGAAATACTTAGATCAAATTAGTTAATACAGGGTTTCACCTCATCAACTTAATTATTGTGTTAAGACATATATATTCTGTACTTAATAGATATGACATATACCCTTGCAATATGCTCCATAGATGTGGTCCCACCATTTACCCTCCCTCCATCAAACCTCCCCCCTACTCTCCCATCCCCCTACTCTTCCCACCAACATCCTGGGCTATAGTTATGATATATCTTTCATATGAAAGTATGAGAGATTATAAATTGATTTAATAAAAGTACTGAGTACATTGGATACTTTTTCTTTCATTCTTGAGATACTTTACTAAGAAGAAGATTTTCCAGCTCCAACTATGTAAATATGCCAGAAGTAAAATCTCCATCCCAACATATGAACCCAAATACTTATCATTATTTGATATTTCATAAGCCTACCAAAAATATACATTGGGGGGAGATTCCCTATTTAACAAATGATGCTGGGCGAATTGTCTGGTGATGTGCAGAATACTGAAACTGGACCTACACCTTTCACCATTAACAAAAATTGACTCTCATTGGATAAAAGATTTAAATTTAAGACATGAAACTATAAACATTCTTGGAGAGCCTGCAGGGGATATACTTGAAGAAATTGGCCTGGGAGAATTCTTTATGAGGAGGACAACCTGGGCAATTTAAGCAACACCAAAAATACATTACTGGTATCTGATCAACTAAAAAACTTTTGCACGGCCAAGAACACAGTAAGTAGAACATGCACACAGCCATCAGAATTGGAGAGTATAATTGCAAGTTATGTTTCTGACAAAGATTTGGTAACCAGAATCCACAGAGAACTCAAACTTATTAATAAGAAAAGAACAAGTAATTCCATTTCATTTTAGGCAAGGGATATGAACAGAAGCTTCACTAAAGAACACAGGTGCATGACCTACAGACACATGAAAAAATGCTCATCATCTTTAATCATCAGAGAAATGCAAACGAAAACCACTTTGAGATATCATCTAACTCCAGTAAGAGTAGCCCACATAACAAAATCCCCAAACTACAGATGTTGGTGTGGATATGGAGAAAAGGGAACACTTCAGCACCGTGGGTGGTAATGCAAGCTAATATGTTTCTTTTGGAAAGACGTTTGGAGAACACTCATGGATCAAAAAGTAGACTTGCTGTTTGACCCTGCAATTTGTCTCTGAGGTGTATATCAAAAAGATCAAAATTCACTTTGTATCAAAGATTGTTCATTGCAGCTCAATCCATAATTTCCAAGTCATGGAAGAAGTCCAAGTGTCCATCAACCCATGAATGAATGAATAAATTGTAGTATATGTATGCCATAGAATACTATGCGGCCTTAAAAAAGGTTGGTTATGTTCCTTTTTTTTTTTTATTAAATCATAGCTGTATACAATAATGCAAAAGTGAGGTACAATGTGCTGGTTCCACATACAGTCTGAAATATTTTCACCAAACTGATTAAGATAGCCTTCATGGCATTTTCTTAATTATTGGGTTTAAACCTTTATACTCACACTTAGTAAACTTCACCTGCACCCTTCCAAGATGCACCCTAGGTGTGGACACACCAATCACCCTCCCTCCACCCTTCCTCCCCCTCCTCACCCCTTCCTTGCCACCTTCCCCATATTCTTGTACTGAGATTGGGTTATAGCATTCGTATGAAAGCTATAAATTAGTTTCATGTTAGGCCTGAGTACATTGGGTACTTTTTCTTCTATTCTTGGGATAACTTGCTAAGAAGAATATTTTCCAGCTCCATCCATGTAAACATGAAAGAGGTATAGTTTCCATCCTTATTTAGGGCTGCATAATATTCCATGGTGTACAAATACCACAACTTACTAATCAATTCATGAGTCATTGGGCACTTGGGTTTTTTCCATGACTTAGCAATTATGAATTGGGCTGCAATAAACATTCTGGTACAAATGTCTTTGTTATAATGTGATTTTTGGTCTTCTGGATATATACCTAGTAGAAAAATTATAGGATCGAATGGCAGATATATTTTTAGATCTCTAAGTATTCTCCAAAAATCTTTTCAAAAGGAATGTATTAGTGTGCATTCCCACCAGTAGTGCAGAAGTGTTCCCTTTTCTCCACATCCACGCCAACATCTCTGGTCTTGGGATTTTGTGATGTGGGCTAATCTTACTGGACTTAGATGATATCTCAAAGTAGTTTTGATTTGCATTTCTCTGATGATTAAGGATGATGAGAATTTTTTCATATGTCTGTAGGCCGTGTGCCTGTCCTCTTCAGAGAAGTTTCTATCCGAGTCCCTTGCCCAGCCTACGATGTGATCACTTGTTCTTTTCTTGCTAAGACGTTTGAGTTCACTGTGGATTCTGGTTATTAATCCTTTGTTGAAGACATATCCTGCAAATATCTTCTCCCATTCTGAGGGCTGTCTGCATGCTCTACTTACTGTGTTCTTGGCTGTGAAGAAGCTTTTTAGTTTCATCAGGTCCCAGTAGTGTATTTTTGCTACAGCCTCAATTGCCTGGGGGGGTCCTCCTCATAAAATATTCACCCAGGCCAATTTGGTTATGTTCTTAATTTCCATTTTTACTTTCTTCAAAAGCAAGGGTTACTATATTTTGGTTAGGTTGTCTCAGCCATATTGATTCTCTCTCTCTTTCTGAATTTTCTCCTTTTTTCTCTGTTTTGATAGAGATTTTTCTACTTTTCTCATCTTTCCAAATAAATTTCTCATACAACAGACAAGATAGCCCACTTTTTCTCCTTTCTTTTTCCATTTTACTCTTTCTCCATTATGTCATATAATTGTGGGATTTTTTTCTCTTTTCTGTGAGTGCTGGGATATAAAAGTCATGGTCTATATTGGAGGTCACAGCAGTGGTCTGGTTCATGTAGGTCAAAAGATCATGGTCTAGGGATTGTACCTACATTTGGGCTTTGTAAAGAATGCATTAGAATTCCCACACTGCTGAATAATATTTTTCCTTCCTTGTTTTTATCTCTTTCATTTTTATTTCTCTTCCTATATTTGGCAGAGTTAGGGCCTTGTTGTACTCAGGTTGGCAAGAGCTTTGGAATTCAATGGATGCACCAGCCCAACACCTCAAAAATTTTGAGTTGCAGGCATAGCCTTAGCACTGTGCCAAAAACTACCATTTCTCCTGTCATGCTCATTCTCTCTTTCTGTCTTACTTTACTTCTGTTTGTCAATTCTTTTCTTTCACCACCCTTTATTCCACTTCTTTTTTATTCTTCCTTTCTTTACCTCTTCTTTCTCCCTGCTCACTCTTTACACTTCTTTTCCTTTGGGCATTATCTCAAGAGGCCATTTCAACAGCTAACCTCTAAGATAAGGTAATTTAAAGCAAAAGAGACATTAGAACGCAAACTGTAGGACAAGGAGACGAACAAGAGAAAACAGAAAAATTCTGGAATCATAAAAAAACAAAACAGAACAACTTCCCAAGGGACCATAAGACAGCTGCTTCAAAAAACTCCACCTATAAAGACTTACTGGAATTCACAGAAAGGGAATTTAAAATATGGATGACAAAGTCAATAAAGGAACTTGACGAGAAAGTGAAAAAACTGAACCAAAAAATGGATGAAATGTATGAAGAACATAGAAAGGATCTGGAGGAAATGGAGTCAATCAGGGATCTTAAAGATTCAGTAGAAAATATAACTAACAGATTATACCATATAGAAGAAAAAGTCTCAGAGTATAAAGTTCGTGAGCTAACCCAGGTAGTTAAAAAGGCAGAGAAAAAGACAATAAAAGTAGAAAAATCATTCACATAATTATGGGACTTTACAAAGCCTTAAAGATATGAATTAGAGCGATCCCTAAGGAAAAGATCATCCCAGAGATATGGACGATCTACTGGAGGATATCATAAATGAAAACTTTATTAGCTTGACTAAAGATTTCACAGACCCTTTATAGAGATATATAGAACCCTAGTTCACATGAACTCAAAAAAAAGCTTCTCTAAGGACACATTGTAAAGAATCTTTCCAAAGTCAAGATAAAAAAGAAAATTCTGCAAGTTGCCAGGAGTAAATGCCAATTGACATACAGGGGCAGATCTATTAGGGTGACAGTGAACTTCTCAAATAAAAGTTTCCAAGTCCCATGAGAATGGTCATCTATTCTTAACCTTTTTGAACAAAGAAATTTTCAGCCCAGAATTCTGTGTCCTGAAAAAATATGTTTCAAAACTGATGGAGAGGCTTTGTGACTGTAGCACAGTGGTTATGGCAACAGCGACATGCACTGAGGGAGGTACACTCGAGCCTGACAAAAATGACAACTGCAAAAACAACAAAAACAAAATACACAGGCAGTGTGGGGAGTACCTTTAGTCCCAGCTACTTAGGACGCTGAGGCAAGAGAATTGTTTTACCCCAAGAGTTTGAGGTTGCTGTGAGCTGTGATGCCACAGCACTCTACTGAAGGTGACATAGTGAGACTCTCTCTCTCTCAAAAAAAAAAAAAAACTGATGGAGAAATCAAATCTTTTAGGGAATAAATATAATTCAGCATATAAACAAATTAAAAAAAAAAAAAGACCATATGATTCTCTCAATCGATGCAGAAAAAGCTTTTGATAATATCCAGCATCCCTTCATGATCAGACCACTTAAGAAAATTGGTATACAAGGGACATTTCTTAAACTGATAGAGCCATCTACAGCAAACTCACAGCCAATATCGTATTGAATGGAGTTAAATTGAAATCATTTCCACTCAGATCAGGAGTCAGACAAGGATGACAATTGTTTCCACTGCTCTTTAACATTGTAATGGAAGTTTTAGTCATCGCAATTAGGCAAGAAAAGGCGATCAAGGGTATCCATATAGGGTCAGAAGAGATCAAACTTCTGCTCTTTGCAGATGATATGATTGTATATGTAGAAAACACCAGGGATTCTACTACAAAACTCTGAAAAGTGATCAAGGAATTCAGCAGCGTCTCAGGTTACAAAATCAACATCCATAAATCGGTAGCCTTTATATACACCAACAACAGTCAAGTTGAAAAAACAGTTAAGGACTTTATTCCATTCACAGTAGTGCTAAAGAAGATGAAATATTTGGGAGTTTATCTAACAAGGGATGTGAAATATCTCTATGAAGAGAACTATTAAACTTTAAGAAAAGAAATAGCTGAAGATGTTAACAAATGGAAAAATATACCATGCTCATAGCTGGATAGAATCAACATTGTCAAAAATGTCTGTACTACCCAAAGAAATATACAATTTTAATGCAATCCCTATTAAAGCTCCGCTGTCATTTTTAAAGATCTTGAAAAAATAATACTTCATTTTATATGAAATCAGAAAAAACCTCAAACAGCCAAAACATTACTCAGAAATAAAAACAACACTCAGGGGCAGAGTAAGATCAGTTTTGACACGCTGGAGCCTCGGGATATTTCCCTAGGTAGAGTGCCATGGCATCACAGCTCATAGCAACCTCAAACTCCTGGGCTTGGCGATGCCCAGACCTCGATAAGAGCTGCACCATGACACCCGACCAGTGACCTGAGCTCACAGAGCCTCTGAATGCCCTGACCAGGAACTTTGTAAGCCATGCAACACTGCATCCTCCCTCCGGTACCCTCCCAGCCTCCACACTGGCCCACTCATCTGGCTAGGGACTCTATTAGCTGTGTGCCCTCTGGAGCCCTCTCTGCCTCTTCACAGAGCCCTTCTCCTGGCCAGAGACTGCTGGAGCCTTGAGCTCTCTGTGACAAAGTCACTGAGTGCCAGGAAATAAACAACCATGCGCAACACCTCCTGCCCTGTTGCTGGATCCAGGTGTGTCACATGCCGGAGCTGCTTCCACAACCAGAACTCCCTGGCTGGGGCAGTCCAAGAGGAACTACATAGGGTCACTCCCTACAAAGATCCAGCAACAATAGAGTGATCTCACTGGGGTCTAATCTCGGAAAGACATCTCCCCAACTCTGAGGACGGCCAGAGGCAACGGTGAAATAAAATCATGCAGTGAAACCAACAGAAAAACTCTGGCAATATGAATAACCAGAATACATCAACTCCCCCAAGGATCAATGGGGAAGACACAGCACAAGATTCCATGCACAAACAAATAGCTGAGATGTCAGAAATCAAATTCAGAATCTGGATAGAAAATAAGATAGAATTAGAATTCCAAGCAATAACGCAAAAGATATCTCAAGTATTCAACAAATTCAAAGAGCAAATGACCAAAGATTTTGACACATTGAGACAAGAAGTTGCAGCCCTCAAAGATCTGAGAAACATAGTAGAATCCCTCAGTAACAGAATGGAGCAAGCAGAAGAAAGGATTTCTGACATTGAAGACAAAGCTTTTGAACGCTCCCAAACTCTCAAAGAGGAAGAAAATGGAGGGCAAAAACAGATCACTCTCTCAGAGAGCTCTGGGATAATTCGAAGAAAACAAATATTCATCATATAGGGATCCCAGAAAGTGATGAGGTGGCTTCACAAGGCACAGAGTCTCTTCTCCATGAGATTATGAAGGAGAACTTTCCAGACATGCCAAGAGATTCTGAAATTCAGATAGCAGACAGTTTCAGAACTCCAGCACGACTCAACCCAAATTAGACATCCTCCAGACACATGATAATCAATTTCACTAAAGTTAGTATGAAGGAGAAAATTTTGAAAGCTACCAGACAAAAGAAAACCATTACTTACAAGCGGAGGAATATTAGAATAACTGCAGATCTCTCTGCTGAAACGTTTCAAGCTAGAAGAGGATGGTCATTGACTTTCAATCTCCTAAAACAAAATAACTTTCAACCCAGGATCCTGTACCCAGCTAAACTGAGTTTCATTTATGATGCAGAAATTGAATACTTCAAATTCCAACTTCCACATTCGCAAAAGAATTTAAAATGTCCACCGAAGCTCGAAAAACTTATCAATATTCTCAATTAATGTGAATGGTTTAAATTGTCCTCTAAAGGGGCACAGGTTGGCTGACTGGATACAAAAACTCAAGCCAGATATCTGCTGTATACAAGAATCGCATCTTACATTCAAAGAAAAATATAGACTCAGGGTCAAGGGATGGTCATCTATACTACAGGCAAATGGAAAACAGAAAAAAGTAGGCGCTGCAATCCTATTCGCAGATGCAATAGGCTTTAAACCAACCAAAATAAAAAAGGATAAGGATAGACATTTCATATTTGTTAAAGTTATACTCAAAATGATGAGATTTCAATTATTAATTATTTATGCACCAACCAGAACGCACCTCAATTTATAAGAGAAACTCTAACAGACATAAGTAACTCGATTTCCTCAATTTAGCACTGCTGGATAGATCCTTCAAAAAGAAGCTAAGCAAACAAATTTTAGACCTTAAACATTCAACATCTGGACTTAACAGACATCTACAGAACATTTCATCCCAACAAACCTGAATACACATTCTTCTCATCAGCCCACGGAACATACTCCAAAATTGACCGCATCCTAGGCCACAAATCTAACCTCAGCAAATTTAAAAAAATAGAAATTATTCCTTGCATCTTCTCACACCATCATGGAATAAAAGGTGCACTCAATAACAACAGGAACCTGCATATACATACAAAAACATGGAAGCTAAACACCCTTATGCTGAAGGATAGATGGTTATAGATGACATTAAGAAGGAAATTACCAAATTTTTGGAACAAAACAACAATCAAGACACGAATTACGAGAACCTCTGGGATATTGCAAAGGCAGTCCTAAGAGGGAAATTTATAGCACTGCAAGCCTTCCTCAAGAAAATGAAAAGAAAGGAAGTGAATAACATAATGGGACATCTCAAGCAACAGGAGAAGGAAGATCACTCCAACCCCAAACCCACTAGAAGAATAACCAAAATCACAGCATAATTAACTGAAATTGAAAACAAAAGAATTATACAACAGATCAGTAAATCCAAAAGTTGGTTTTTGAAAACATCAATAAAATAGAAAAAGCTTTGGCCAACGAAACCAGGAAAAAAAAAGACTAAAATTTCTAATTTCATCAATCAGAAATGGTAACAACGAAATAAAAACAGACCCCTGAGAAATGAAAAAAATCCTTAATGAACACTACCAAAAACTCTACTCTCAGAACTATGAAAATCTGAAAGGAATCGACCAATACCTGTGGATTTTTGACAAGCCAATTAAAAACATTCAGTAGGGAAAAGATTCCCTATTTAACAAATGGTGCTGTGTGAACTGGCTGGCAACCTGTAGAATACTGAAACAGGACCCATATCCTTCACCATTTACTAAGATAAAAAATTTAAACTTAAGAAAAAAGATTAAACTTAAGACATGAAATGGATAAAAGATTTAAACTTAAGACATGAACCGATAAAAATACTTGAAGAAAGTGCAGGGAAAACTCTTGAAAGAATCGGTCTGGGTGAATATTTTATGAGGAGGACTCCCCAGGCAATTGAAGCAGTATCAAAAATACACTACTGAGACTTGATGAAACTAAAAAGCTTCTGCAAAGCCAAGAACATAGCAAGTAAAGCAAGCAGACAGCCCTCAGAATTGGAGAAAATACTTGCAGGTTATACCTCCGATAAATGTCTAATAACCAGAATCCACAGAGAACTCAAACATATTAGTAAGAAAAGGACACGTGATCTCATCTCAGGGTTGGCAAGGGATGTGAAGAGAAACTTCTCTAAAGAAGACAGATGCACGACCACAAACACATGAAAAACATGTCATCATCTTTAATCATCAGAGAAATGAAAATCAAAACTACTTTGAGATATCACCTAACCCCAGTAAGAGTAGCCCACATAACGAAATCCCAAAACCAGAGATGTTGGCGTGGATGAGGAGAAAAGGGCACACTTCTACACTGCTGGTGGGAATGCACACTTATGCGTTCCTTCTGGAAGGATTTTTGGAGAATACTTAGAGACCTAAAAATAGACCTGCCATTCGATCCTATAATTCCTTTACTAGGTTTATACCCAGAAGACCAAAAATCACAATATAACAAAGACATCTGTACCAGAATGTTCATTGCAGCCCAATTCATAATCGCTAAGTCATGGAAGAAGCCCAAGTGCCAATCGACCCACGAATGGACTAGCAAATTGTGGTACATGTATACCATGGAATAAAATGCAGCCTTAAAGAAAGATGGAGACTTTACTTCTTTCATGTTTAAATGGATGGAGCTAGAACAGATTATTCATAGCTAAGTATCTCAGGAATGGAAGAAAAAGTATCTAATGTACTCAGCCCTACTATGAAGCTGAATTATATCTTTCACATGAATTCTATAACCCAACTATAGCACAAGACTATGAGGAAAGGGCCAAGGAAGGGAAAGAGAGGGGGGAGGTTAGGTCGGAGGGAGAGTAATGGGTTACGGTGCATCTTAGAATGGGTACGAGCGAAACTTACTAAAGGCAGAATACAAATGCCTACATACAATAAGTAAGAAAATGCCATGAAGGCTACGTTGAACAGTTTGATGAAAATATTTCAGATTGTATATGAAACTAGCACATTGTACCCCTTGATTTCACTAATGTACACAGCTATGATTTAACAATTAAAAAAGAAAAGAAATAAAAACAGAGCAGGAGGAATCACGCTACCAGACCTCAGACTATACCATAAGTCGATAGTGATCAAAATAGCATGGTACTGGCCAAAAAACAGAGAGGTAGATGTATGGAACAGAATAGAGAAGCAAGAGATGAACCCAGCTACTTACGGTTATTTGATCTTTGACAAGCCAATTAAAAACATTCAGTGGGGAAATGATACCATATTTAACAAATGGCTCTGGGTGAACTGGCTGGCAACTGTAGAAGACTGAAACTGGACGCACACCTTTCACCATTAACTAAGATAGACTCTCACTGGATTAAAGATTTAAACTTAAGACATGAAACTATAAAAATACTAGAGGAGAGTGCAGGGAAAACTCTTGAAGAAATCGGTGTGTGTGAGTATTGTAGGAGGAAGACCCCTAGGCAATTGAAGCAGCTTCAAAAATACACTACTGGGACCTGATCAAACTAAAAAGCTTCTGAATAGCCAAGAACACAGTAAGTAAAGCAAGCAAACAGCCCTCAGAATGGGAGAAGATATTTGCAGGTTATGTCTCCGACAAAGGTTTAATAACCAGAATCCACAGAGAACTCAAACATATAAGCAAGAAAAAAACAAGTGATCCCATCATAGGCTATGCAAAGGACTTGGAGAGAAACTTCTCTGAAGAAGACAGGTGCATGGCCTACAGACATATGAAAAAATGCTCATCATCTTTAATCATCAGAGAAACGCAAATCAAAACTACATTGTGATATCATCTAACTCCACTAAGATTAGCCCATATCACAAAATCCCAAGACCAGAGATTTTGGTGTGGATGTGGAGAAAAGTGAACACTTCTACACTGCTGTTGGGAATGCAAATTAATACATTTCTTTTGGAAAGATGTTTGGAGAACATTTAGAGATCTAAAAATAGATCTTCCATTCAATCCCATAATTCCTCTACTCGGTATATACCCAGAAGACCAAAAATCACATAATAACAAAGATATTTGTACCAGAATGTTTATTGCAGCCCAATTCATAAATGCTAAGTCATGGAAAAAGCCCAAGTGCCCATTTATCCACAAATGGATTAATAAATTGTAGTATATGTACACCATTGAATATTATGTAGCCTTAAAGAAAGATGGAGACTTTACCTCTCTCATATTTACATGGATGGAGGTGGAACATATTCTTCTTAGTAAAGTATCTCAAGAAGGGAAGAAAAAGTACCCAATGTACTCAGCCGTACTGTGAAACTAATTTATGGCTTTCATATGAAAGACAGTTATAACCTAAAAATATGGGGAAGGGTGATAGGGAGGGGAGGGAGGGTGGAGGATGGGCAGAGGGTGGATGATTGGTGGGATTACACCTACGGTGCATCTTACAAGTGTACATGTGAAATTTAGTAAATGTAGAATATAAATGTCTTAACACAATACCTAAGAAAATTCCAGGAAGTCTATGTTAACCCGTGTGATGAAAATATGCCAAATGGTCTATAAAACCAGTGTATGTTGCCTCATGATTGCCTTAATGTACTGCTATGATTTAATAATAAAAAGATCATAATATTAAAAATAAAAATCTCTTAGTGATACACAAACATTGAGTAAGTTTTCCACAAGAAGAGTAGCTCTACAGGAATAATTAGACCTATTCTCCATACTTACTATCTCAATGGACCATCAGCAAACTAAACACTTTGAAATGAAACATGAAAAGCTAACTTCT
Organism: Nycticebus coucang; assembly: GCF_027406575.1. Classification (NCBI taxonomy): domain Eukaryota; kingdom Metazoa; phylum Chordata; class Mammalia; order Primates; family Lorisidae; genus Nycticebus; species Nycticebus coucang. The sequence goes on from NC_069804.1 coordinate 82,654,376, forward strand.
AAATAGGTGCAAAGCACAAAGGGTAAAACTAAACAATGGGCTTGCAGGAATTAGGATGAATAAACCTCCAGCACATTTAGCAATTCTCTAAATAAATGTTAATGGCTTGAATTCCCCATGGAAGAATTACAGGCTGGCTGATGGGATATAAAAGCACAAGCCATTCATATGCTGATTCTAGGAAACACACCTAACCTTGAAGGAGAAATCAAGACTCAGGGTTAAAAATAGTATTGGGGCAAATGGAAATTAGAAGGAAGGAGGAGTTGCATTTTTATTTTGAGATACAAGTGGATTTAAAGCAACTAAATTAAGAAAGACAAAGGTGATAACTTCATACTGGTCAAGGGAACAATACAGCAAAATGACGTTTTAATTATAAATATTTATTCATCCAACATAAATGCTCCCAGATTTATGAAACAGACCTTGATTTGTCTGAGTATTATGATATTCCATAACACCATAATATCCAGGGACTTTAATATCCCTCTGGCAGAATTGGACATATCCTCTAAATAGAAACTAAATACAGATACAAAAAAAATAATGTCACCTGGGCAGCACCTGTGGCTCAAAAGAGTAGGGTCCCAGCCCCATATATAGGATTTGGCAGGTTCAAAGACAGCCCCAACCAAAAACTGCAAAAAAAAAAATAATAATAAAATGTGCCCTTAGAACAAATGGGCTTAATAAATATATACAGAACACCCCATCACAAAGCTAAGGAATATACACTCTTCTTATCAGCCCACGGAGCATACTCCAAAATAAATCATATCCTGGCATATAACTTAAATGTCAATAAAATTAAAATAATTGAAATTATATCTTGTATCTTCTCAGACCACAAGGCAATAAAGGTTGAACTCAACTCCAACAAAAATGTACATATCAACAGAAGGGAATGGACATTAAACAACCTTATGCTGAATGACAGTTGGTTCAAGAACAAGATAAAGGAGAAAATGGTTAAAATCCTCAAGGAAATTGATAATGAAGCTACAAGTTACCAAAACCTGTGGGATAGTGCAAAAGTAGTGTTAAGAGGGAAAGTTATTGCACCAGATGTCTACATCTGAAAAACAGAAAGAGAACACCTTGAAAAATTAATAAATCATCTTATGGAAATGAAAAATGAAGAACAGTCTAATTCCAATCCTAGTAGCAGAAAAAAAATTAAATCAGAAGATTAATGAAATTGAAAACAAAAGGATCATTCAGAAAAATAATGAAACAAAAAGTTGGTTCTTTGAAAAGATAAGTGAAACCAATAAACCTTTGGCCAGATGAACTGGAAAAAGAAGAGTAAGATTTCTAATAATGTCAATCAGAAATGACAAAGGAAAAATAACAACAGATATCACAGAGATACAAGAGATTGTCTCTGAATATTACAAAAAAAAAAACCACTATGACAAGAATTTGGCAATGTGGAAGAAATAGATGTTTTTGGGTTCTTTTATTATTATTAAATCATAGCTGCGTAAATTGGTATGATCATGGGGCATCATTCACTAGCTTCACAGACCGCTTGACACACTTTCATCACAATGCTTAACACAGCCTTTGTGGCATTCTCTCAGTTACTATGCCAAGACAGTTACATTCCACATTTACCAAGTTTCACATATACCCTTGTAAGATGCACCGCTGGTGTAATCCCACCAATGCCATTTACTCTACCCACCTCCCCCCTCAATCCCCTCCAATTCCCCCTTCCCCCTACTCTTAGGTTGTAACTCGGTTATAGCTGTCATGTGAAAACGCTAAATTAGTTTCATAGTAGAGCTGAGTACATTGGGTACTGTTTCTTCCATTCTTGAGATACTTTACTAAGAAGAATATGTTCCAGCTCTATCCATGTAAACATGAAAGAGGTAAAGTCTCCATCTTTCTTTAAGGCTGCATAATATTCCATGGTGTACATATACCACAACTTATTAACCCGTTCGTGAATAGGGGGCACTTGGGCTTTTTCCATGACTTAGCAATTATGAATTGGGCTGCAATAAACATTCTGGTACAAATATCTTTGTTATGATGTGATTTTTGGTCTTCTGGGTATATGCCCAGTAGAGGGATTACAGGATTGAATGGCAGATCTATTTTTAGATCTCTAAGTGTTCTCCATATCTCTTTCCAAAAGGAATGTATAAATTTGCATTCCCACCAGCAGTGCAAAAGTGTTCCCTTTTCTCCACATCTGCGCCAACATCTCTGGTCTTGGGATTTTGTGATATAGCCTAGTCTCACAAGAGTTAGATGATATCTCAAAGTAGATTTGATTTGCATTTCTCTGATGATTAAAGATGATGAGCATTTTTTCATATGTCTGAAGGCCGCATGCCTGTCTTCTTCAGAGGAATTTCTCTTCAAATCCCTTGCCCAGCCTGCGATGGGATCCCTTGTTCTATTCTTGCTAATGCATTTGAGTTCTCTATGGACTCTGTTTATTAAACCTTTGTCGGAGACATAACCTGCAAATATCTTCTCCCATTCTGAGGGCTGTTTGCTTGCTTTACTTACTGTGTTCTTGGCTGTGCAGAAGCTTTTTAGATTGGTCAAGTCCCAGTAGTGTATTTTTGAAGCTGCTTCAATTGCCTGGGGGTTCCTCCTCATAAAATACTCGCCCAGACCAATTTCTTCAAGGGTTTTCCCGGCACTCTCCTCTAGTATTTTTATAGTTTCATGTCTTAAGTTTAAATCTTTAATGCAGTGAGAGTCTATCTTAGTTAATGGTGAAAGGTGTGGGTCCAGTTTCAGTCTTCTGCAGGTTGCCAGCCAGTTCATCCAGCACCATTTGTTAAATAGGGAATCTTTTCCCCACTGAATGTTTTTAATTGGCTTGTCAAAGATCAAATAACGGTAAGTAGCTGGAGTCATCTCTTGGATCTCTAACCTGTTCCAGACATCTACTTCTCTGTTTTTGTGCCAATACCATGCTGTTTTGATCACTATCGATTTGTAGTGTAGTCTGAGGTCTGGTAGCGTGATTCCTCCCGCTTTGTTTTTATTTCTGAGTAATGTCTTGGCTATTCGAGGTTTTTTCTGATTCCGTATAAAATGAAGTGTTATTTTTTCAAGATATTTGAAGTACGAAAGCGGAGCTTTAATAGGGATTGCATTGAAATTATATACTACTTTAGGTAGTATGGACATTTTAACAATGTTGATACTTCCAGCCATGAGAATGGTATGTTTTTCCATTTGTTAATATTGTCATCTATTTTTTCTTAGAGTTTCATATTTCTCTTTATAGAGATCTTTCATGTTCTTTGTTAGATAAATTCCCAAATATTTCATCTTCTTTGGCACTACTGTGAATGGGATAGAGTCCTTAACTGTTTTTTCAACTTGACTATTGTTGGTATATATAAAGGCTACCAATTTATGAGACGCTGCTGTATTCCTTGATCACTTCTAAGAGTTTTGTAGTAGAGTCCCTAGTGTTTTCCAGATATACTATCATATCATCTGCGAAGAGCAAAAGTTTGATCTCTTCTGACCCTATATGGATACCCTTGATCGCTTTTTCTTCCCTAATTGCAGTGGCTAAAACTTCCATTACAATGTTAAAAAGCAATGGAGACAATTGCCAGCCTTGTCTGGTTCCTGATCTGAGTGGAAATGATTCCAATTTACCTCCATTCAATATGATATTGGCTGTGGGTTTCCTGTAGATGGTCTCTATCAGTTTCAGAAATGTCCCTTCTATACCAATTTTCTTAAGTGTTCTGATTATGAACGGATGCTGGATATTATCAAAAGCTTTTTCTGCATCGATTGAGAGAATCATATGGTCTTTGTTTTTGAATTTGTTTATGTGCTGGATTACATTTATAGATTTGCTTATATTGAACCAGCCTTGAGACCCTGGGGTAAAACCGACTTGGTCATGATGTGCAATTTGTTTGATGTGTTGCTGGATTCTGTTTATTAGGATCTTGTTGAATATTTTTGCATCTATATTCATTAGTGATATTGGTCTATACTTTTCTTGTTGGGTCTTTTCCTGGTTTGGGGATCAGGGTGATGTTTGCTTAATAGAACGTGTTGAGTAGTCTTCCTTCTTTTTCTACCTTGTGGAACAGGTTGAGTAATACAGTTACTAATTCCTCTTTAAAGGTTTGGTAGAATTCTGATGTGAAAAGATCTGGTCCCGGGATGTTCTTTTTAGGGAGGTTTTGTATGGTTGATGCCATTTCTGAACTTGATATGGGCCTGTTCAACATTTGCACTTAATTCTGGCTAAGTCTTGGAAGGTGATGTGCTTCCAAGTATCGGTCAATTTCCTTCAGATTTTCATATTTCTGAAAATAAAGTTTCTTGTAATATTCATTAAGGATTTTTTGGATTTCTGATGAGTCTGTTGTTATTTCGTCATTGTTGTTTCTTATTGATAAGATTAAAGACTTTACTATTTTTTTCCTGATTAGTTTGGCCAAAGGTTTATCTATTTTATTGACCTCTCCGAAAAAACAGCTTTTTGATTTATTGATCCGCTGTATTATTCCTTTGTTTCAATTTCATTTAATTCTGCTCTAATTTTGGTTATTTCTTTTCTTCTACTGGGTTTGAGATTGGAATGTTCTTCCTTTTCCAGTAGTTTGAGATTTCATTAAGTTGTTAACTTCCTCTCTTTCCGTTCTCTTGAGGAAGGCTTACAGTGCTATAAATTTCCCTCTTAGGACTGCCTTTGCGATGTCCAAGAGGTTCTGATAGTTCCGGTCTTCATTGTAGATTTGTTCCAAGAAATTGGCGATTTCTTTCTTATTCTAATCTCTAACCCAGATATCATTCAGCATAAGGTTATTTAACTTCCATGTTTTTGTATGAGTATGCAGATTCCTGTTGTTACCCAGCTCAAGTTTTATTCCATGGTGGTCCAAGAAGATGAATGGAATAATTTCTATTCCTTTAAATTTACTGAGGTTAGTCTTGTTACCTAGGATGTGATCGATGTTGGAGTAAGTTCCATGGGCTGATGAGAATATGTGTATTCAGTTTTATTGGGATGAAATGTTCTGTAGATGTCTGCTAAATCCAAATGCTGGATGGTTAGGTTTAAATCTAAGATTTCTTTGCTCAGCTTCTTGTTGGAGGATCGATCCATCACTGCCAAAGGAGTGTTGAAATCTCCTACTATTATTATGGAGCTGGAGGAAATCCAGTTGCTCATGTCCTTCAGAGTTTCTCTTATAAATTGAGGTGCCTTCTGGTTGGGTGCATAGATATTAATAATTGAGATATCATCATATTGAGTATTATCCTTAACAAATATGAAGTGACCATTCTTGTCCTTCCTTACTTTTGTTGGTTTAAAACCTATTGTATCTGCAAATAAAATTGCAATACCTGCTTTTTTCTGATTACCATTTGCCTGAAATATGGATGCCCATCCTTTCACCCTGAGCCTGTGTTTGTCTTTTAAGTTAAGATGTGACTCTTGCATGCAACAAATATCTGGCCTGAGTTTTTGTATCCAGTTAGCTAACCTATGCCACTTTAGAGGACAGTTTAAGCCGTTCACATTAATGGAGAATATTGATAAGTCTGGTGAAATTTTGGGTATCGAGTTTTTCAAAAGTCCAGTGGGCATTTTTAATCCTTTCACCAGTGTGGAAATTGGAGTTTGATCTGACATTTCTGAGTGAGTTTACTTTTGTGGTATAGGATTGGGTTGGTCATTATGGAGGATAGGTCTGAGAATATCCTGAAGAGCTGGTTTGGTTATGGCAAATTTCTTCAACATATGAATGTCATTAAAGTGTTTAATTTCTCCATCATAAATGAAACTCAGTTTAGCTGGATACAAGATCCTGGGTTGAAAGTTATTTTGCTTTAGGAGATTAAAAGTCGATGACCACACTCTTCTAGCTTGAAAATTTTCAGCAGAGAGATCTGCAGTCATTCTATTATTCTTCCCTTTGAAGGTAATGGCTTTCTTTTGCCTGGAAGCCTTGAGAATCTTCTCCTTCATATTAACTTTAGTGAAGTTAATTATGACATGCCGAGGGATGTCTTATTGGGGTTGAGTCATGCTATTGTTCTGAAACTGTCCACTATCTGAATTTCAGAATCTCTAGGCATGTCTGGAAAATTCTTTTTTATAATTTCATGCAGAAGGGCCTCTGTGCCCAGCGAGGCCTCTTCATCTGTTTCTGCAACTCCAATGATTTGGATATTAGCCTTCTTTGAATTATCCCAGAGCTTATGGAGAGAATGATCCGTTTTTGTTCTCCATTTGTCTTCCTCTTTGAGAGTTTGGGAGAGTTCAAAGGCTTTATCTTCAGTGTCAGAAATCCTTTCTTCTGCTTGCTCCATTCTGTTGCTGAGGGATTCTACTGTATTTTTCATATCTTTGAGGGCTGCAAATTCTTGCTTCAGTGTGTCTAAGTCTTTCATGGTTTTGTCTTTAAATTCGTTAAATTCTTGAGACAACTTTTGAATTTCTCCTCGAATTCCTAATTCCACTTTTTTTAATCTTGTCTGCAATCCAAATTCTGAATTCGATTTCTGACATCTCAGCCAGTTGTTTATGAAAGGGATCTTCAATTGCATCTGCCATATCTTTCCTTGGGGGGTTTGATCTATTCCGGTTATTCATGTTACCAGATTTTTTCCTCTGATTCCGCCCCATGCTTGTTTTGCTCCCTTTGATTTTTTCCCCTGGGGCTCTGTCGAGGGCCTGTACAGTATTGTGTCCTGAGAAACTTGGTCCCTGCCTGGTGTGGTGGGGTAAGTGGTTCTGTCTTGTTATCAGCTGGTTTCTGTTCCACCCTAGTGAAACAGATACTCTGGATTGAAGTCTCAGGTATGGAGAAATATCAGCAATTAAGTCACCCCACCCCCCACCAGCAAACAACTGGAAAAGAAAAATCAAACCTTCCTACAACCCTGCACCCAGGGCACCACCTGATTTGTCCTCAGGTGATTGGTTCCATTCAAAAGGTCCAAACCAATTGTCTCAGTCTGCATCTGTCTCAGGTGAGAGAGTTTAAGAGGTCTCTGGGAACTGGATCACAGGGTTCTGGTGACTTGCTCCAGTGCTGCATGGAATTAAGAGGAGCCACCCAGCCAATAAATTAGTCAGGGAAGTTTGCTGCCTCCTTCCCCACATTGCACCACTTTCACACCCAGTCACTGATAGCCCTGCAGTTGGCCTACCCAGTTTCCTGTAGTGAACTGGTATTCCAGGAGTTTGCACCCCCTGAATCACAAGGAAGTCTGCCAGGCCACTGCACTCTGCCTCTCTCTAGCAGGAGGAGGTGAGGCGTGACAACCTCAGGTGTTTGATGAAGGTTGGGGGGGGTTTCACTCAGGTCCAGTCTCGCCCCTGATTAATGTTACTGACAGAACAGAACAGAGCAACTCTGCGGTTCCCCTGCAGAAGAGAAGCTGAATTGAGTTGCAAATCAGCTTGTCTTTGCTCTTGTATTGTCTATAGGCTGACGATCCCCTGAGGGCCAAGTGCGTCTTAGGTTCAGTAAAGTGGACCTCTGGGTCAGCCCTGCCCTGGGAGTTTCCCCGGTTTGCAAATTGGAGATGCCTCAGGAAAATCCTATACTCACAGTCTCTGGTTGCCCAGGGAGACAGGAGGTGTGGCTTCAGAATATTCAGTAGTAAGCCGTACTGCTAACAAAAGAGGGCTGTTGTTTTATGCCTCAGGCAACCACTGCTCCAGTGCAGCTTTCTTCTTGCTAACCATCTTCTCTCTGCTCCCATGCCCCAGAGTCTGCACTGACCGGCTGATGCCCAGCACTGTCTACTCCCCTCGAGCAATCGCCCAAGAGTCTAGACTCCTGGGTGACACGCCTCCAAACTTTGGAGTGAGAGCAGAGGGGAGTGCAGGGAGCACTGGGAGCCTGGGGTTGCGGGTAGAGAACACACACAGTTTTACAGTTTTATGCCTGGCCGTATTGTAACCAAAAGACAGCTGTCACACTGTGCCTCAGGGAACTGCCGCTCCGGTGTGGTCCTCTCTCTGCCGACCGTCCTCTCCGCACTCACGTGCCCCGGAGCTGGCGCTGACCAGCTGCAGTCAAGGCCCCATCCACACCCCTCAAGAAATCATCCAAGACTCTGAACTCCTGGGAGACCGGCCTCCAGACCTCTGTGTGAGTGGAAGAGAGTGCTGGGAGCTCAGAATTCCAGGTAGAGATTATATACAGTTTATACAAATATATGCCTGGCAGGAGGATGCTGTGGCACCCTAGTAGGGGATGTAGGTCCAGTTTGTATATGGTCTCTCCCGTGGAGTGGAGTGGGAGGACCTTTGAACTCTGCCCGATTGTTTGTGGGGCACTCTGAGCTGTTCTCATGGGGGAGGGGACTCCGGTTCGCTTCGTGATGGATTTTGTACCTTTTGTTTGTATCCTTGTGGTCACAGCTCACCTCAGCAGGGTTGGCATGCATTCTTCAACCTTCTCTCTTAGTGCAGCTCAATTCCACCAGGTTACTTGCTGAATTTTTATCCTTTAACTCTCCTACTGGACGGGAGCCTTTTGGAAATCTGGCTTCAGTCAGCCATCTTGTCTCCTTCCAAGGAAATAGATCTTTAACTGAAATTACACCCTCTCTTGAACAGACCAGCATCAAGCACAGAGATTCAAGAAACAATAAAAAAAATCTTCCAACAAAAAATATGCCCTAATCTAGATGGCTTCACATCAGAATTCTATCAAACCTTCAAAGAAGAGCTTATACTCATACTGCAGAAATCATTCCAAAAATGTGAGAAGGAAAGAATCTTCCCCAACACATTCTATGAAGCAAACATCATCCTCTTTCCATAAGCAGGAGAGGACCCAACTAAACAGGAAAACTACAGACCAATTTTACTGATTAATATAGCTGAAAAAATACTCAATAAAATCTTAACCAATAGATTACAGCTACACATTAAAAAAATACATCACAATTAAATAGGCTTCATCCCATTGATGTTAAAGTAAGTTTAACATATGCAAATCCATGACTGTAATTTGCCATCTCAATAGAAGCCAAAGAAAGACTATATGATCCCCTTAACAGATGCAGAAAAATCATTTGGTAAAATTCAGAATCTTTTTCTAACAAGGACACTTAATAATACTGGCATAGATGGCACATTTCTCAAACTGATTGAAGTAATCTATGACAAAACTTCAGGTAATATTTTACTGAATGGAGTAAAACAGAAAGCTTTTCCACTTAGAACTGAAACCAGACAAGGTTGTCCTCTATCACCACTATTATTCAAACTCTCACTCATTGCCGATGATATGATCTTGTATGTAGAGAGACCCAAAGACTCCAACACAAGACTCCTTGAAATGATGAAGAAATATAGTAACATCTCAGGGTACAAAATTAATGCCCACAGATCAGTAGCCTTTGCATATGCCAACAACAAACAAGTTGAAAATCTAAAGATGCAAGTCCCTTCCCATTAAAGGGAAGGGAATAATTATTCTGAAGGAAATAATTTCTTCAAATAAAATGAAATACCTAGGAATATACCTAACAAAAGAGGTGAAGGACCTCCACAAAGAGAATTATGAAATCCTAGAAAAAGAAATAGTAGAAGACATTAATAAATGGGAGAGCATACCATGCTCATGGCTGGGAAGAATCAACATTGTTGAAATTTCTATACTTCCCAAAGCAATCTACAAATTAAGTGCAATATCGATTAAAATGCCAATATTAAACTTCAAAGATTCGGAAAAAATAGTTCTTCATTTCGTATGGAACCAGAAAAACAACTGTATAGCCGAGGCAATTCATAGTAATAAAAACAAAGCCGGGCGGCGCCTGTGGCTCAGTGAGTAGGGCGCCGGCCGCATATGCCGAGGGTGGCGGGTTCAAACCCAGCCCCGGCCAAACTGCAACAAAAAAAAAAAAAAAAATAGCCGGGTGCTGTGGCAGGCACCTGTAGTCCCAGCTACTCGGGAGGCTGAGGCAAGAGAATCGCTTAAGCCCAGGAGCTGGAGGTTGCTGTGAGCTGTGTGATGCCACGGCACTCTACCAAGGGCCATAAAGTGAGACTCTGTCTCTACAAAAAAAAAAAAAAAAAAAAAAAAAAGTAATAAAAACAAAGCCAAAGGCATCATAGTACCAGACTTTAGGCTATATTACAAGTCCACAGTAATCAAAACAGCATGGTATTGGCACAAAAATGGAGACACAGAAATTTGGAACTAAATAGAAAAGCATGAAATCAAACTGACATCTTAGAGCCACCTGATCTTTGATCAACCAAACAAAAGCATACACCAGAGAAATTAATCCCTAGTCAATAAATGGTGCAGGGAGAACTGGATAATCATATGTAAAAAACTGAAACTAGACCCGCACCTTTCACCACTTACAAAAATTGATTCAAGTTGTATAAAAGATTTAAATATAAGGCATGAAAAAATAAATATCCTAGAAAAAAGTATAGGAAAATCTCTTGAAGATGTTGGTTTGTGTAAAGATTGTATGAAGAAGATTTCCATGGCAATTACAACAGCAACAAAAATAAACACATGAGACTTAATTAAAATGAACAACTTCTGCATAGCTAAGGACACATCAATCAAAGCAAAAAGACAACCTTCAGAATGGGAAAAGATAGTCAGATATTATGAATCTGACAAAGGCTTGATAACTCGGATCTGCAGAGAACTCAAATTAATAAACAAAAAAGGAGCTAACAATCTCATCTATCACTGGGGAAGAGATATGAACAGAACCTTCTCTAAGGAAAATAGATGAATGGTAACAAACATATAAAAAATCCTCATTGTCTCTAGTCATCAGAGAAGCACAAATCAAAACCACCCTGAAATGTTACCTAACAGCTGTAAGATTACGCCACATCACAAAGTCCTAAAGTTGAGATTCTGGCATGGATATGGAGAGAGGGAAACACTTTTAAACTGTTGGTGGGAGTACAAATGAATATAGTCTCTCTAGAAAGAAGTATGGAGTATCCTCAAAGAACTCAAATTAGATCTCCTATTTGACCCCACAATCTCACTACTAGCTATTTACCCAGAAGAAAAAAGTTATGGTATTATAAGGACATTTGCACTCGATTGTTTATCACACGTCATTTTACAATTGCCAAAATGTGTAAACAACCTAAAATCCTATCACTCAGAAATGAATTAACAAATCGTGATATATATGCATACCATGGAATGCTATTCAGCCATAAAAGGATGATGACTTCACATCTTTTGTATTATCCTGGAGGCAGTCAAAACACATTCTTAGTAAAGTATCACAAGAATGAAAAAGCAATTATCCAACATACTCAATACTAATATGAAGCCAGTGGATGATCTGATGCATGCCCACATAGGAGAAAAACTCAGTTCGATTCAAGTTGGGGGAGGGGTTATGAGGGAGGGGAAGAGTGGAGGCATGGTGGGATGTGGGGTGTTCCCACTGAATTGGCAGAGTGTGAAGGGTGTTTTGCACACATTTTTAGTGTGGAACATAACCACAAGAGGGATTCTATCAAAATCAAATACTTTGAAATCCTTGTTTGTACCCTGTCATTAATCTTAAATAAAAAATATCACAAGGAAATTCTGTTGTAATTAAATAATTCTATGTCTTCTATGTCTCAATTGTTATGGTGATTACTCAAATATATATATGAAATAAAATTGCATAGATATGTATGTACACACATAAGTAATGGCAGGTTGAAAATGTTAAAAATTGAAGATGGTTGTGGTCTAGCTAGAAGAGTACCAATGTCAAATTTCTAGATTTGTTTGTATACTAGAGCTCTAAATTATGCCATCATTGAGAAAACTGTGTATAGGGTAAATGAGCCCTCATATATTGTTTTTCAACTTCCTATGAGTTTATAAAATAAAAGTTTTACAAAAATTAGGTGTATAAATAAATATTTCCCAGGTGAATAAAATAATCCACAGAGCTGGGAAAAATTTTTTTTCTTTTTTTTTTCTTTTCTTTGAGACAGAGCCTTACTTTGTCCTACTTGGTAGAGTGCCTTGGCATCAAAGTTCACAGCAACCTCCAACTCTTGGGCTCAAGTTCTCCCTAGAAGCTGGAGACAACAGACCACCACCACAATGCCTGGCTATTTTTTTGTTGTTGATGTTTAGCAGACCTGAGCTGGGTTCAAACCCACCAGCCCAGGAGAATGTGGCCACGTGGCCGGCACCCTAATCACTGAGTACAGGTTCCCAGCCAGGAGAAAGTATTCTTAATAAGTACTTCTGACAAAGGAGATAATTCAGAATGTATAAAGTACTCACACAACTCAATAACAAACCAATAAAAGTTAACAAAAGCCATGAATATAAAATTTACAAAGGCTACCGATTTATGAATGTTGATTTTGTAACCTGAGACGCTGCTGTATTCCTTGATCACTTCTAGGAGTTTTGTAGTAGAGTCCCTAGTGTTTTCCAGATACACAATCATATCATCTGCGAAGAGCGAAAGTTTGATCTCTTCTGACCCTATATGGATACCCTTGATGGCCTTTTCTTCCCTAATTGCGGTGGCTAAAACTTCCATTACAATGTTGAAAAGCAATGGAGACAATGGGCAGCCTTGTCTGGTTCCTGATCTGAGTGAAAATGATTCCAATTTAACTCCATTCAATATGATATTGGCTGTGGGTTTGCCGTAGATAGCCTCTATCAGTTTAAGAAAAGTCCCTTCTAGACCAATTTTCTTGAGTGTTCTGATCATGAAGGGATGCTGGATATTATCAAAAGCTTTTTCTGCATCAATTGAGAGAATCATATGGTCTTTGTTTTTTAATTTGTTTATGTGCTGAATTTCATTTATAGATTTATGTATATTGAACCAGCCTTGAGACCCTGGGATAAAACCAACTTGGTCATGATGTATAATTTGTTTGATGTGTTGCTGGATTCTGTTTGTTAGGATCTTGTTGAATATTTTTGCATCTATATTCATTAGTGATATTGGTCTATAATTTTCTTTTCTTGTTGGGTCTTTTCCTGGTTTGGGGATCAGGGTGATATTTGCAGCCATTATATACACCAACAACAGTCAAATTGAAAAACAGTTAAGGACTCTATCCCATTCACAGTAGTGCCAAAGAAGATGAAATATTTGGGAATTTACCTAACAAAAGACGTGAAAGATCTTCATAAAGAGAACTATGAAACTCTAAGAAAAGAAATAGCTGAAAATGTTAACAAATGGAAAAACATACCATGCTCATGGCTAGGAAGAATCAACATTATCAAAATGTCCATACTACCCAAAGCAATATATAATTTCAACGCACTCCCTATTAAAGCTCCACTGTCATATTTTAAAGATCTTGAAAAAACATTACTTCGTTTTATATGGAATCAGAAAAAAACCTCGAATAGCCAAGACATTACTCAGAAATAAAAACAAAACAGGAGGAATCACACTACCAGACCTCAGACTTTACTACAAATCGATAGTGATCAAAACAGCATGGTATTGGCACAAAAACAGAGAAGTAGATATCTGGAATAGAATAGAGAACCAAGAGATGAATCCAGCTACTTACCGCTATTTGATTTTTGACAAGCCAATTAAAAACATTCAGTGGGGAAAAGATTCCCTATTTAACAAATGGTGCTGGGTGAACTGGCTGGCAACCTGCAGAAGACTGAAATTGGACCCACACCTTTCACCATTAACTAAGATAGACTCTCATTGGATTAAAGATTTACACTTAAAACATGAAACTATAAAAATACTAGAGGAGAATGCAGGGAAAACCCTTGAAGAAATTGGTCTGGGTGAGTATTTCATGAGGAGAACCCCCCAGGGAATTGAAGCAGCTTCAAAAATACACTACTGGGACTTGATCAAACTAAAAAGCTTCTGCACAGCTAAGAACACAGTAAGCAGAGCAAGCAGACAGCCCTCAGAATGGGAGAAGATATTTGCAGGGTATAACTCTGACAAAGGTTTAATAACCAGAATCCACAGAGAACTCAAACGCATCAGCAAGAAAAAAACAAGGGATCCCATCGCAGGCTGGGCAAGGGATTTGAAGAGAAACTTCTCTGAAGAAGACAGGCGCACGGCCTTCAGACATATGAAAAAATGCTCATCATCTTTAATCATCAGAGAAATGCAAATCAAAACTACTTTGAGATATCATCTAACTCCAATGAGACTAGCCTATATCACAAAATCTCAAGACCAGAGATGTTGGCGTGGATGCGGAGAAAAGGGAACACTTCTGCACTGCTGGTGGGAATGCAAATTAATACATTCCTTTTGGAAAGATATATGGAGAACACTCAGAGATCTAAAAATAGATCTGCCATTCAATCCTGTAATTCCTCTGCTGGGCATATACCCAGAAGACCAAAAATCACAACATAACAAAGATATTTGTACCAGAATGTTTATTGCAGCCCAATTCATAATAGCTAAGTCATGGAAAAAGCCCAAGTGCCCATCGATCCACGAATGGATTAATAAATTGTGGTATATATATACCATGGAATACTATGCAGCCTTAAAGAAAGATGGAGACTTTACCTCTTTCATGTTTACATGGATGGAGCTGGAACATATTCTTCTTAGTAAAGTATCCCAAGAATGGAAGAAAAAATACCCAATGTACACAGCCCTACTATGAAACTAATTTGGGACTCTCACATGAAAGCTATAACCCAGACAACTTAACAATAGGGGGAAGTGGGAAAGGGGGGGTGGGTAGAGGGAGGGGAATCGGTGGGATCACACCTGTGGTGCATATTACAGTGGTATTTGCGAAACTTGGTAAATGTAGAATGTAAATGTTTTGGCACAGTAACTGAGATAACGCCGGAAAGGCTATGTTAACCACTGTGATAAAAATGTGTCAATTGGTTTATGAAGTGAGTGTATGATGCCCCATAATCATATCATTGTATACAGTTATGATTTAATAAAAAAATTAAAAAAAAATGCCCAACTCAAAATTTACAATTTAAGAAAAAAAAAATTTACAAAATATAAATGTCTGATAAATTTTTAAAGAATGCTCATCGTCGTTAGCAATCAGAGATATGAAAATTAAATTATAATGATATATCATTTTCACTAGCATGTGAAAAAATTAAAATGACTGAAAGCACCAATATTTTCTGAGGATGTGGAGTAAGTTGACGCCCAAATATTGTAGTGATAGTATGAAATTTACAGGCACTTAGGAAAACTATTTTGCAATTTCATATAAAGTTAATTATATGCTTCCTGTATGACCTACTAGTTTTACTACTAAATATTTACTCAATAAATATGAAACATAGATTTATACATAAATTTATACATGTATCTTTATAGCAGTCTCATTTGTAATTGCCAAACACTAAAAACCCAAATGTCCAGTAGTTGATTGGATAAACAAGTTGTGCTACATTTATACAATTGGATATCATTCAATATTAAATGAAATGAACTATTAATACAAACAACACAAAAAATATGGATGAATCACTAAAAAATTATTCTGAGCCAAAGAAATGAGGCACAGGAGGCACATATAAATTGTTAGAATAGGGAAAAATAATCTATATAATGCAAAGCATATTGATGACTGCCTGAAGTAGGGTAGAGAAATTGACTGCAAAGGGGTAAAAAGCAACTTTTCATAATGATGAAAACATTCCATATCTTGACGTGGATGACTGTATACATTTTCAAAACTTGTATCATTTTCAAAACTCATTCAGAGTAAGATGACTGCACTTTACTGTATGCAAATTATGCCTTGATAACATTGACATAAACATTTTATTAAAATGTTTTAGTGAAGATAGGGCACAGTACCATGAATATTTATCAAGATTAATATCAGAGTTGGTCTATTTTGAGCAAAGTTTAAAACTATTTAAACATGGTATAGTATATCATGTGCTTTTTGGCTTTTAAAATTTCTAAATGTATCTAGAATCAAAGTATTTGAATGATCACTACAGACATTTCTCATAGCACATAGGGAAACAAGATCAAGAAAAGCTCATTTTGCTTTGAGGTCCACTTTGATTAACAAAGTTCACAATGATGGGGATGGAAAATGCCCATTCATGATTTATTAAAAAGATGACAGATGTTTATTGCAGCCCTATTCATAAGTGCTAAGTCATGGAAAAAGCCCAAGTGCCCATCGATCCACAAATGGATTAATAAATTGTGGTATATGTACACCATGGAATATTATGTAGCCTTAAAGAAATATGGAGATCTTACCTCTTTCATGTTTACATGGATGGAGCTGGAACATATTCTTCTTAGTAAAGTATCTCAAGAATGGAAGAAAATGTACCCAATGTACTCAGCCCTACTATGAAACTAATTTAGGGCTTTCACATGAAAGGTATAACCCAGTTACAACCTAAGAAAAGGGGGAAGGGGAAAGGGAGGGGGGTAGAGGGAGGGGGATTGGTGGGATTACACCTGTGGTGCATCTTACAAGGGTATATGTGAAACTTAGTAGATGTGGAATGTAAATGTCTTGACACAATAACTAGGAAAGTGCCAGGAAGGCTATGTTAACCATTGTGATGAAAATATGTCAAATGGTCTATGAAGCTAGTGTATAATGATGCCCCATGATCATATCTATGTACACAGCTATGATTTAATTTAAAAAAAGGAAAAGAAAAATAAATAAATAAAAAGATGACAGAATACAATATGGTGGAAAACCGACCTAGGAAAGACTCACTGAGATAACACAACTTGTAGTTGCTTTGAATACTTGTGCAGTTGAAAATGCTTATATACATACACTTATTTGCAATTTTAATGTTCCTAAATAATTCTCCCTGCCAAGTCCTATTCTTATTTTTCTACTGACTTGTTCTTCCTTTTCATCATTTTCAGAAAAATCTGTTTCTATAATAAACACTATAATTATTTATTTGTAATAATTGTTTCAAAATTTCTGCAAGTTCATCTTGCATGTCTCTATCAAATCTGTTTATGTTGATTTTAAAGTAAAGTATATTTCATTTTTAATGTTGTCTGATCTAATGTTATTTAATTTTATGCTTTTTTTTTTGCTGTTTTTGGTCAGGGCTGGGTTTGAATCCACCACCTCCAGCATATGGGGTCGGCACCCTTCTCATTTGAGCCACAGGCATCACCCTTTAATTTTATACTTTTATGCCTATATTAAGTAATGGTGGAAACTGAGGTTCAAACCCACCTCCCATATAATAGAAATCAATATTTTGTAAAACATACATTTTGATAAGTGACTATATGACAGCCAATGTGAAAGAAGCAGAAAGGATATGCCATTCAATTTCTAAATAATATTCTTTATAAAGAAAGTTGATTATTTTCCGATCTCTCTTTTCAGTCTCTCTATAGGTTGGGACAAAAAGGTAATGGTTGTAAAGACAGTTTCAACTGAATGAAGAGCACACAGTGGTTCTCAACCTTCCTAATGCTGCGAACCTTTAATACAATCCAAAGGGGTTGTGATCCAAAGGTTGAGAACTGCTGAGTTGAGTACACAGACAAAACATAGAATAGTTTTCTTCCTTTGTTCTTTAGATTAAGAAGTAGCCTTCTGGATGGTGTACATAGCTCAGTTAGCAGGGTGTGGGCCACATACACCAAGGGTGATGGGTTTGAACTCAGCCCCAGCCTGCTAAACAACAATGACAACTGCAACCAAAAAAAATAGCCAGCTGTTGTGGTGGTGCCTGTAGTTCCAGCTACTTGGAAGGCTGAGGCAAGAGAATCACTTAAGCCCAAGAGTTTGAGTTTTCTGTGAGCTGTGATTCCACAGCATTCTACCCAGCGTGACAGCTTGAGACTCTGTCTCAAAAAAAATAAAGTAACCTTCTTCCTTTCACCACTTTATAAACCATACTATAAAAGTGGCACTATCAAATTAAAAGAAATGTATAAATATCTAATAGCAAAATTATTATATGTTGTGAACAGGAAGAGCACTACACTATAAACAGTGGCAAGAAATAAAAATATGATGAAATACTTACATTTACAATTGAAGAAATAAAAAAACTTCACCATCAATTAGATATTATTTTATATCTAGTAAAAAGTAAAGGATGAATTACACGTAATATTAATATAAGTTCAGAACAAAGCAATCCATTACACAATTAGCAACATTTTAAATTGGTTTAACGTTTTTGAAAGAAAGTTTAACAACACTACTTTCAATGGTTTATCCTTGAGAAATAAGCCTACAATTGTTTCAGATGTCTTTACAATATTACTCACCACAGTGCTGCTTAAAATTATAAAACATTAAAAATGGAAGATGGTCAACTGGTACAAATCCTCAGCAGAGGCTCCTGAGTAGAGGAAGAAAAACTGGATGTAATTGGACTCTATGAAACCAAACATGGGGAGCTGAGCCAAGAAAGAAGTTCGGCAAGCTGTAACTCCAAGGAAGAACATTGAAGAAAACAAATTACAGATACAAAGCCTATCAGCTAGAGGAAGGAAGACCCCTCCCCCGAGCAGGGGGCCTGCTGCAGGCTATCTAAAAACAAGCAGGGAACAAAAGACTTCTCATTTTACCTCGCTGGAGAGAGCTGCTAAACTCCAGATCTCTTTCTCCTGGGAGGTCCCATTTATGAACCTAGACACCACCCCACCAGCCATAAAATTAAACAGATATTTTCCCCCACAAGTCCAAACTCCCAGTCCACATTTTCCCCCTCACATGTAAGTCTAAAGTTCTTCCCCCTGCAGAGCACAGAGTGTTTGATCATGTCCTGAGAGAAGTGAGCATAGTGTGGACTTCCAACTATCAGGATGGAATCTGTGACTAATGGGGAAGAAAGAGGGTGAAGGAAGAAAGGGACACTCGGGTTAGGAGGAGCAGTATCCTGGTTATGACTATGCCAGGCCAGTGGTACTGTTGACCCTCAGTTCAGGCTGTACCTAGTGGGATGGGATGCAGAATCCCCAGCTCTGACAGCACTCACAGTGGGAGAGTGGTTGCCCCATGTGGACCGATTTTGGCAGACAGGTCCAGTTCCCAGCCCTGCTGGGCATGTGAGCATAGGCTTGATAGGCATGGACTGCGACCTAAGAGCAAGGGCGTGGTCCCGATTCTAACAGAACCCTTGAGCAGTGGCTTACTGTGTGTGAACCAAGACATGAGGGCTAGAGCATGCTCCACTGTCTCCAGTGGGGCTGGTGAGCAGAGGCTTACCAGGTGAGGACTGAGACCTGTGGGCAGAGTGTGGTGCCTGGACTCTAACAGAGCTTGCAAACAGAGGCTTGCCAGGCAGTGGACTGAGACTGGCAGGTGGGGGTGTGGTCCTCTGACTCCAACTTGTCTGGAAATCAGAGGCTAGCTGTGTGTGAACTGAGACTGGAAGGCGGGGCTCAGTGCGCTCACTGCAAGAGTGCCTGTGAATAGAGGCTTGCCACACAGTGTACTGAGACTGTCAGGTGGGGGCATGGTTTCTTGCTTCCAACTGGTCTAGCAAGCAGAGGCTAGCTGGGTGTGGACTGAGACTGGTGGGTGGGGGCGTGGCCTCTGGCTCCAGCTGGGCCTGTGAACAGAGAAGCGGACAAGAGTGTGGATTGAGTCTGGTGGGTGGGAGTTCAGATCCCTGGCTCCAACTGGGCTGTTGGAGACCCTTGAATTGCTCTCTGTTGGGGAGGATTTGCACTGCCTGAGACACTTTACTTAGAACCTGTGTCTGGGACTGTCCACTCGGGGACAATCTGAGGTTGACCTTCGAAGTTCTGTAACACAAAACTGTAGAGGACGCGAAGAACCAGGTGACCTCTGAGCAAGATAATTTGCTGCTGGGAGGCAGACCCTTAGGCAATTCATCCGCAGGTGCTCCTTGCAGAGAAAGAGCCCAGCCCATGGTGATCCTTAGGCACGCAGTCATTGTCTAATAATCCCCTTACCTGTCTTGTGCTGTCTCAATAAAAGGATACTGAGGAGGTTGCTCAGGGCTATCCTGCAATCAAGGTTAGCCTGCCTACTGCAAAATTGTACTTCTAATCCACATCACACCTTGTTTCTTCCTGCAGCATGAGACCAGGGCCATAGGGGCCACTAGGGGCTGTGACATCTGGCGTATCTGGCAGGATCCAGTAAGACACAACAGGACACCAGGGACGTGGACCAAAGGGGAAAGTGACACCCAGAAGTAAGTGAGGCCTTTGGTAGACAGTGGGAGGAAGTCCAAAGGGAAACTCCACTCATGGCAAGTGGGACCTTTGGCCAATCTAGAATCTAGAGAACCTCGCTTGGAGTAAGTGAGGGCTTTCATAAATAAGTAAAGACGTTTAGAGAAAACAATGGGTAACGTCCTGTTTGGGAAGTCAGGAGAATTAGAAACTGAGGAAGAAAGTGATGTTCAAACAGAATTTGAAACTGAGGAGAATAGTGAGGTTCAGAGGGAAGCTGGACCTAAGGAGAACTGGGAATGAACAGCATATGATACAGACACAAATAAGGAAGGGATTACCTCTATGACCATTATGACTGCTCAGATCAAACAATTGGAAGACTGGGTAAATACTCTCACGGTCAGAAATGCCAACTTAGAGCACCCAATATTGCCCTCAGAACCTCTCTATGTAGATGAACTGCCTGTGACTTCTGTTATGAAGGCTGTGTTAGAAGGGCTTAAAACTGGTGACTTTAAGTGGAAAGACACTCTGGGGCTTTTTCCTGTTACGATCACTGATATTCCTCCCGATCCGCAACACCCTCAAGGGGGCCAACGTTTTGATCACCATATAATCACCCTTGCAGTTCTTAAAGATTTGAAACAGGCTGTAGCACAGTATAGTATGCAATCCCCATTTTCTAAAGGTCTGTTACAGGGGCTTGCACTAGAGCAGCGGCTCATTCCTTATGACTGGGACATCATAGCCATAGTTCTTGAGTCTGGACAGTATTTACAGCTCAAAACAGGGTGGAAGGAGGAGGCTGACCTGATGAGTCACCAAAACCAGCATAGAGGAGTCCCTATAACATAACATCAGAACAGCTCACTGTTTCTGGCCAGTGGCTGGAGATTTCCAATCAACCTCAGTACAATGACATAGCCATAGTCCAGACAAGGCTGTGTTGTCTTAGGGCCTGGGAAAAGGTTCAGGCTCCTGGAGATATCTCTAAATCTTTTATTAAGATAATGCAGTCAGGGAATGAACCCTATACTGACTTTCTAGCCTGACTAAAACTGCAGTCGATAAGGCCATTGACCAGCTGGAGCTCAGAGACACGCTATTCCAAACGTTAGTATTTGAGAATGCTAACTCTGAGTGTCAAAGGGCTTTGTGACCTTTGAGAGCACAAAATGCTCCTTAAGAGGAGTATAGACGGGCATGTGCTGATATAGGAATGGAATTCCACAAAGCTAATTTGCTTGCTGCTGCTTTAAAAGAAGGGGTCAGTCCATACCATCCTAAATGTCATAACTGCGGGAAATTGGGACATAGGAGAAAAGCTCAATTTTCTGAATCTCAGCAACAAGGGAATGACAGCTACAGAACGCCATTGGACATCTCTCATTCATCCATCATCCTCTCCAATACAACAACCTATTTTTTATAGAAAACCGGACATGTCAGAATGGAAGCCTAGTTATGTACTACATTGGGGTTGAGGTTATGCCCCATATTATTACAGAACACCAAGAGAAGCAGTGGTTATCAGCCGAATGGATTAAGCCTCGACATGAGCAGTAAACCTTGCTAACACCTTAACAAATTTGTTTTCACTACCTTTTCTTTTATTCACAGGATTTTTGGAGGCTAGGTAATTTCATAATAGCCAAACCCTGGATCAATCTCCCCTGTGGTAACTCTAGCTGCCTCTCCCATATCACAGTCCATCTTCAGCAGGCAGCAGTTAAGAGCAGTCAGCGTCCTGTTTCCCTAAGAGGCAGTTGGAGCTTCTATGAAAAGTCGTACGATTGATACAGGATTTCACTATTTTTGGCTGAATAGCAAGCCCCAGGTAAGCTTAGTATGCATCTTCTAAACCTTTGAAGGGTAAGACAACAAAGACCTTGAAGAGCAGGCTTGGAGGTAAAGGTAAATACTGCTATCGGCTAAGGTAAGAAAATTTCATTTGTTGGATTTATATGTGTTTCAGTTGGGAAGCTGGTTTTTACTTAAAGTTATACTGCTCTTTGGAAAGGGTCTGAGTTCGGTACAGCCCTTTCCCCACCTAACGTAACTTCAGGTGGTGGTTAATACTTCCCATGGAAGTGTCAAAGGCCCTATGGGTCAGCCTGTAGTACGTAGCACAAAAAGGATATGTTTTCCTCTATGCCTAGTTTGGCTAAAATAGTTTACCTTATACGGGGATTAGTTCTGTTGGTGTAACTCTGTGTTATGCTTATATGCCCTTTTGTTTTTTGTTACTTAGCAGGAAAGAAAGTTCCTCAGTGAGGAGAACGGCTGAAATAACCAACAACAGATTTTCTCCCTTTCCTATCCAGAAATGTCTTTAATACACTAGGGGGAAAATGTAGAGGGTGCAAAGAGCCAGGGGACCTCTGAGCAAGATGATTTGCAGCTGGGAGGCAGACCCTCAGCCAATTCATCCGCAGGTGTTCCTTGAAGAGAAATAGCCAAGCCCAGGGCAATCCTTAGGCATGCAGTCATTGTCTAATACTCCCCTCACCTGTCTTGTGCTGTCTCAAAAAAAGGCTACTGTGGAGGTTGTTTGGGACTATCCTGCAATCAAGGTTAGCCTGCCTCCTGCAAGCTTGTACTTCTTATCTGCGTCACGCCAGGTAACTTCCTGCAGAAATTGAGACCAGGGCCATAGAGGCCACTATGGGTTGCAACAGAAAACAACTGAAGGATGGGGCTGTGCACCACAGCTGTTTCTATCTCTTCACAGTTAAGACTTATACCTAATACTCTGGTTTCTTAGGATAGGGTAGATGTTGTCTGACAACGAAACAGAGCTAGCTTGTGCTATCTCACCAAGTTGGTCCTCAGAGTCTACAGCCAAAACTCTAAAAGGGGCCTTTGTAAGGATGTAGGAGATAAGCAACAATTACAAAGCCTAGCACATTTGTCAGGGGCTATCTGTACTACCTGAGAACCCCAATTCAATCTCACCCTACCAGTTCTGATAACCAAATGGTGGAAAATAAACATGGACAGAACCAATGGAAGAATTCTCACAACATGACAAACCAGAGTAGATCACCCCATTACCAAGAAATGATAAAGGACGTTAAGAGAGTGAAGATGGCAGCCGAGTAACAGCTTCCTTGCATCTGGGCACCGTGAGTCTGGGGAGACAGGACTCCAGGCATCTCTGGCTGGTGGGATATGCCTATCATCACCCTGAGAGGATGCAGGAGTCAGCGAGAGACTTCTGGACCCCAAGAGGAGGACTAAAACAGTGGAAAAACGGCAAGTGGTCGCGTGTGTTCAATCCGTCTAAACCCGCCCGCAACTATAAGTTCAATAGCAGGGAGACAGCAAACCAGAAAGAACCTTACCTGTGAACTGTTTTGGTGTCTTTGGACTTGGCACTCAGCTGAACTGCCTTGGGGAGAGCCTGAGCGGGAGTGCGGAGAACTTTGGCCTTTGTCTAGGGCCCCAGTCTGAGACGCTGAGCCAGACGGAGCTAATAGTGTTTGGCTCTGGGTCACAGGCAGCCATTGTGAGCGATCTGCCCTGGCAAGCTCAACCCTCAGGTTTGCAGAGCAAGAATTGGGTGGGAGATGGTAACCCAGCGACCAAGTAGCCTAAGGGCGGGGTCTGAGCCCACTTGCAGCCCTAAACCTTGGGGGCAGAGGGAGACAAGTTTCGGCACACAGGGTAAGTGGATAGCCACTTAAGCAGTGATTCCAGCGACAAACACTTCCCTGCGAAAGCTTCTGCTCAAGTGAACAAGTTCAAAGTGCCTTTTAAGTGGGCTGAAGAGAGATTTTGGGTGTCTACCTGCTGGGGTTTGAGAAACTAGCAGCCTCCAGTCATATCAGAACTGTGATTAACATCTCATACCCCAGTAGACCACGTGTTGCCCAGACAATATTCAATAACATATACATACTGCTTTGTTTTTGGTTGTGTTTTTTTTTTTTTTTTTTGGTTTGGTTGTTTTTTTTTTTAATTTTGATGTTGTTGATTGTAGTTTTGATTTTTAAGTTCAACCTTTTCCATATAGATCCTTTTTCTTTATCAATTTTTCTTTTTTTTTATATTTTTTTATTTTTTTGAAATATATCTATATTTTTTTCTTAAATCATAACTGTATACATTGATATGATCATGGCGCATCATACACTCGCTTCATAAACCATCTGACACATTTTTATCACAGGGGTTAACATAGCCTTTCCGGCGTTATCTCAGTTACTGTGCCAAAATATTTATATTCTACATTTCCCAAGTTTCGCAAATACCCCTGTAAGATGCACCACAGGTGTGATCCCACCAAACCCCCTCCCTCTACCCACCCCCCCTTTCCCACTTCCCCCTATTGTTAAGTTGTAGCTGGGTTATAGCTTTCATGTGAGAGTCCCAAATTAGTTTCATAGTAGGGCTGTGTACATTGGGTATTTTTTCTTCCATTCTTGGGATACTTTACTAAGAAGAATATGTTCCAGCTCCATCCATGTAAACAGAGGTAAAGTCTCCATCTTTCTTTAAGGCTGCATAGTATTCCATGGTATACATATACCACAATTTATTAATCCATTCGTGGATCGATGGGCACTTGGGCTTTTTCCATGACTTAGCTATTATGAATTGGGCTGCAATAAAAATTCTGGTACAAATATCTTTGTTATGTTGTGATTTTTGGTCTTCTGGGTATATGCCCAGCAGAAGAATTACAGGATTGAATGGCAGATCTATTTTTAGATCTCTGAGTGTTCTCCATATATCTTTCCAGAAGGAATATATTAATTTGCATTCCCACCAGCAGTGCAGAAGTGTTCCCTTTTCTCCGCATCCACGCCAACATCTCTGGTCTTGAGATTTTGTGATATAGGCTAGTCTCATTGGAGTTAGATGATATCTCAAAGCAGTTTTGATTGGCATTTCTCTGATGATTAAAGATGATGAGCATTTTTTCATATGTCTGAAGGCCGTGCGCCTGTCTTCTTCAGAGAAGTTTCTCTTCAAATCCCTTGCCCAGCCTGCGATGGGATCCCTTGTTTTTTTCTTGCTGATGCGTTTGAGTTCTCTGTGGATTCTGGATATTAAACCTTTGTCAGAGATATACCCTGCAAATATCTTCTCCCATTCTGAGGGCTGTCTGCTTGCTCTGCTTACTGTGTTCTTAGCTGTGCAGAAGCTTTTTAGTTTGATCAAGTCCCAGTAGTGTATTTTTGAAGCTGCTTCAATTCCCTGGGGGGTTCCCCTCATGAAATACTCACCCAGACCAATTTCTTCAAGGGTTTTCCCTGCATTCTCCTCTAGTATTTTTATAGTTTCATGTTTTAAGTTTAAATCTTTAATCCAATGAGAGTCTATCTTAGTTAATGGTGAAAGCTGTGGGTCCAATTTCAGTCTTCTGCAGGTTGCCAGCCAGTTCACCCAGCACCATTTGTTAAATAGGGAATCTTTTCCCCACTGAATGTTTTTAATTGGCTTGTCAAAAATCAAATAGCGGTAAGTAGCTGGATTCATCTCTTGGTTCTCTATTCTGTTCCAGATATCTACTTCTCTGTTTTTGTGCCAATACCATGCTGTTTTGATCACTATCGATTTGTAGTAAAGTCTGAGGTCTGGTAGTGTAATTCCTCCTGTTTTGTTTTCATTTCTGAGTAATGTCTTGGCTATTCGAGGTTTTTTCTGATTCCATATAAAAAGAAGTAATGTTTTTTCAAGATCTTTAAAATATGACAGTGGAGCTTTAATAGGGAGTACGTTGAAATTATATATTGCTTTAGGTAGTATGGACATTTTGATAATGTTGATTCTTCCCAGCCATGAGCATGGTATGTTTTTCCATTTGTTAACATTTCCAGCTTATTCTTTTCTTAGAGTATCATAGTTCTCTTTATAGAGATCTTTCACGTCTTTTGTTAGGTAAATTCCCAAATATTTCATCTTCTTTGGCACTACTGTGAATGGGATAGAGTCCTTAACTGCTTTTTCAATTTGACTGTTGTTGGTGTATATAAAGGCTACCGATTTATTAATGTTGATTTTGTAACCTGAGACGCTGCTGTATTCCTTGATCACTTCTAGGAGTTTTGTAGTAGAGTCCCTAGTGTTCTCCAGATACACAATCATATCATCTGCGAAGAGCGAGAGTTTGATTTCTTCTGACCCTATGTGGATACACTTGATCGCCTTTTCTTCCCTAATTGCGGTGGCTAAAACTTCCACTTCAATGCTGAAAAGCAATGGAGACAATGGGCAGCCTTGTCTGGTTCCTGATCTGAGTGGAAATGATTCAAATTTAACTCCATTCAATATGATATTGGCTGTGGGTTTGCTGTAGATAGCCTCTATCAGTTTAAGAAAATTCCCTTCTAGACCTATTTTCCTGAGTGTTCTGATCACGAAGGATGCTGGATATTATCAAAAGCTTTTTCTGCATCAATTGAGAGAATCATATGGTCTTTGTTTTTTAATTTGTTTATGTGCTGAATTACATTTATAGATTTACGTATATTGAACCAGCCTTGAGACCCTGGGATAAAACCAACTTGGTCATGATGTATAATTTGTTTGATGTGTTGCTGGATTCTGTTTGTTAGGATCTTGTTGAATATTTTTGCATCTATATTCATTAGTGATATCGGTCTATAATTTTCTTTTCTTGCTGGGTCTTTTCCTGGTTTGGGGATCAGGGTGATGTTTCCTTCATAGAACGTATTGGGTAGTCTTCCTTCTTTTTCTACATTTTGGAACAGGTTGAGTAATATAGGTACTAATTCCTCTTCAAAGGTTTGGTAGAATTCTGACGTGAAACTATCTGGTACCGGGCTTTTTTTTTAGGGAAGTTTTGTGTAGTTGATGCTATTTCTGAACTTGATATGGGTCTGTTCAACATTTCCACTTGATTCTGGTTAAGTCTTGGAAGGTGGCGTGCTTCCAAGTATCGGTCTATTTCCTTCAGATTTTCATATTTCTGAGAATAAAGTTTCTTGTAATATTCATTAAGGATTTTTTGGATTTCTGATGAGTCTGTGGTTATTTCGTCTTTGTTGTTTCTGATTGATGATATTAGAGATTTTACTCTTTTTTTCCTGATTAGGTTGGCCAGAGGTTTATCTATTTTATTGACCTTTTCAAAAAACCAGCTTTTTGATTTATTGATATGTTGTATTATTCTTTTGTTTTCAATTTCATTTAATTCTGCTCTAATTTTGGTTATTTCTTTTCTTCTACTGGGTTTGGGGTTGGAATGTTCTTCCTTTTCCAGTTGCGTGAGATGTCCCATTAAGTTGTTAACTTCCTCTCTTTCCGTTCTCTTGAGGAAGGCTTGCAGTGCTATAAATTTCCCTCTTAGAACTGCCTTTGCAGTGTCCCAGAGGTTCTGATAGCTTGTGTCTTCATTGTCATTTTGTTCCAAAAAATTGGCGATTTCTTTCTTAATGTCATCTCTGACCCAGCTATCATTCAGCATAAGGTTATTTAACTTCCATGTTTTTGTATGGGTATGCAGATTCCTGTTGTTACTCAATTCAAGTTTTATTCCATGATGGTCCGAGAAGTTGCATGGAATAATTTCTATTCCTTTAAATTTACTGAGGTTAGACTTGTGACCTAAAATGTGGTCAATATTGGAGTAAGTTCCGTGGGCTGATGAGAAGTATGTGTATTCAGTTTTGTTGGGATGAAATGTTCTGTAGTTGTCTGCTAAATCTAAATATTGGATGGTTAGGTTTAAATCTAAAATTTCTTTGCTCAGCTTCTTGCTGCAGGATTGATCCAACACTGCCAAGGGTGTGTTGAAATCTCCAACGATTATGGAGCTGGAGGAAATCAAGTTACTCATGTCTGTTAGAGTTTCTCTTATAAATTGAGGTGCATTCTGGTTGGGTGCATAGATATGAATAATTGAGATCTTGTCATATTGAGTATTACCCTTAACAACTGTGAAGTGACCATTCTTGTCCTTCCTTACTTTTGATGGTTTAAAGCCTACTGTATCTGCAAATAAAATTGCAACACCTGCTTTTTTCTGATTACCATTTGCCTGAAATATGGATGACCATCCTTTCACCCTGAGTCTGTATCTGTCTTTTAAGTTGAGATGTGACTCTTGTATGCAACAAATATCTGGCTTGAGTTTTTGGATCCAGTCAGCTAACCTATGCCTCTTTAGAGGACAGTTTAAGCCATTCACATTGATGGAGAGTATTGATAAGTCTGGTGGAATTTTGGGTATCGAGTTTTTCAAAGGTCCCGTGGACATTTTTAATCCTTTTGCCAGTGTGGAAGTTGGAGTTTGATCCGAAGTTTCTGAGTGAGTTTACTTTTGTGGTATAGGATTGGGTTGGTCATTGTGGAGGATAGGTCTGAGAACATCCTGAAGAGCTGGTTTACTTATGGCAAATTTTTTCAACATATGAATGTCATTGAAGTATTTAATTTCTCTATCATAGATGAAACTCAGTTTAGCTGGATACAAGATCCTGGGTTGAAAGTTTTTTTGCTTTAGGAGATTAAAAGTTGATGACCAGCCTCTTCTGGCTTGAAAAGTTTCAGCAGAGAGATCTGCAGTTATTCTAATATTCTTACCTTTGTACGTTATAGTTTTCTTTCGCCGGGCTGCTTTGAGAATCTTCTCTTTCATGTTAACTTTAGTGAAGCTAATTATGATATGTCTGGGAGATGGCTTATTGTGGTTGAATTGTGCTGGGGTTTTGAAGCTGTCTGCTATCTGAATTTCAGATTCTCTAGGCATGTCTGGAAAATTTTCTTTCATATTTTCATGTAGAAGGGCCTCTGTGCCCTGGGCAGCCACTTCATCGTTCTCCGGAATTCCTATAACCCTTATGTTGTTTTCTTTTGAATTATCTGAGAGTTCTCTGAGAGAGTGATCCGTTTTTGCTCTCCATTTCTCTTCCTCTTTGAGAGATTTGGAGCGTTCGAAGACTTTATCTTCAGTGTCAGAAATCCTGTCTTCTGCTTGCTCCATTCTGTTACTGAGGGATTCTACTGTATTTTTCATATCTTTGAGGGCTGTAAGTTCTTGTTTCAGTGTGTCTAAGTCTTTGGTGGTTTTGTCTTTAAATTCGTCAAATTCTTGAGACAATTTTTGAATTTCTCCTCGAATTCCTAATTCCATTTTATTAATCTTGTCTGCAAACCAAATTCTGAATTCGACTTCTGACATCTCAGCCAGTTGTTTATGAATGGGATCTTCAATCACATCTGCCGTATCTTTTCTTGGGGGGGGGTTGGTCTATTCTGGTTATTCATGTTACCAGAGTTTTTCCGCTGATTCCGCCCCATGGTTTACTCCCTTTGGTTTTTCCCCTGGGGTTTTATCGAGGGCCTGAACAGTGTTCTGGCCTGAGAAACTGGGGCCCTGTCTGGTGTGGTGGAGCAAAGTGGTTCTGTCTTGTTTTCAGCTGGTTTCTGTTTGATCCCATTGCAACTTCTACTCTGGCTTGAAGTCTCAGCTGTGTGGAAAAATCTGCAATTAAGTCACCCCGCCTGCCCACCTCTGGCCCCAGTTGGAAAAGGAGAATCAAACCTTCCTACAATCACACACCTAGGGCACCGCCTGAAAAGTCCTCAGTCTGTTAGCCCAGTTCAAAAGGTCCAAATGTCAAGTGCCGATTAACTGTCTCAATCGGCACTTGTCTCGGGTGAGAGAGTTCAAGAGGTCTCTGGGAACTGAATCACAGGGGCCTGGTGACTCCTCTGACATGGCTCACCCCAGTGCAGCATGGAGTCAGGAGGAGCCACCCAGCAAATAGAGCAGTCTAGGAAGGTTGACGTCTCCTTCCCCACTTTGTCCCTCCGTCAGACCCAGTCACTGGTATCTCTGCAGATGGCTAACCCAGTTGCCTGCAGTGAACAGACACTCCAGGGTTTTGCACCTGCCTGAATCGCAAGGAAGTCTGCCAGGCCCCCGTAGACTGCTGCTATCTAGGAGGAGGCGATGGGACCTGACATCTTTGAGTGTTTGATGCAGATGATGTGAAGGAGGTGTTCACTCAGGCTTAGCCCCGTCCCTGATGGATGCTGCTAACAGAACAGAACAGAACAGAACAGGCAACTTTGCGGGGTTCTGTCTCTGTTCCTGTCGATATCGCCTACAGAAGACGGGCTGTTTTGAGTTCAAACGTCTTTGCTGCTGGAGATTTGCTTCCGAACACCTCTCTGGGTCGGCCCCGCCCTGGAAGCTTCCCGGGTTTGTGAGCCGTGTCAGGAAATCTCCCGCACCGGTGGCCTCCTCTCGTTGCCCAGGGAGACAGGGAGTGTGCCCTCAGAATATCCAGACGTGAGCGTTCTGCCGTTAAAGAAAAAACGGCTGTTGATCTACCTCCAGGGAACTGCTGCTCTGGTGTGGGCACTCAGGCGACCCTTTTCTCCTCTGTCCCGCGCCCCAGAGTCAGCACTGAGCGGCCGCAGTTTGTGCTGGGTCCACACCCCTCAAGAGATCCCCCAAGAAGCAGAACTCTTGGGGGATGGGCCCCCAGACCCCGATTGGGAGTGGAGGGGAAAGCTAGAGTTTCATTCAGTTTTACGCAACACTACAGCCCGGGGAAGGCTCCTGCACTGCACCGCAGGGAAGTGCCGCCAAGGCTTGATTTCCTCTCAGCAGAGTGCCCTCCCCTCGCTCACGTGTCCCATCGTCAGTTCTGCCTGACGCAGCTCAGGCACTGTGCACTCCCCTCGAGAAATCACCCAAGGATCGAACTCCTGGGGGATGGGTCCTCAGACCCCGAGTGAGAGTAGGGGCTCTCAGCTCTCAGCGGGGAAGCTAGAGTCTTATTAAGTCTTGTGCCCCGGGAGGGTTGCTGCACTGCACCGCAGGGAAGTGCCACCGAGGCGTGACTCCCCTTCAGCCCGGTGCCCTCTCCTCACTCGCGCGCCTCAGAGTCAATGCTGACCAGTCGCAACTCGGGGACTGTCCACTCCCCTTGAGAAATCACCCAAGGATCCGAACTCCTGGGGGACAGGCCTCCAGACCTCAGTGGGCTGGAGGGGAGCGCCGGGGATTCTGGGTTGCCGGCAAAGGATTCCCAAAGTTTTATTCAGTTTTATGCCCGGCAGGAGAATGCCACGGCACCCCAGTAGGGGAGGTAGGTCCAGTTTTTAGAAGGTCTCTCCCTGGAGTGTAGTGGGAGGGCCTTTAATTTCTGCCCACTTGTTCAATTGTGGGGCTCTTGAGCCGGTCTCATGAGGAGGGGGACTCCCGTCCGCTTGGTGGTGGATTTTGTACATTTTGTTTGCATCTTTGTGATCACAGCTTGCCTCAGCGGTGTTGATGTGCGTTCTTCAACCTTCTCTCCTGGTGAGGCTCAAGTCCACCAGGATACTTACTAAATTCCTGTCCCTTAACTCTCCTTCTGGACGGGAGCCTCTGTTGAAAGCTGGCTTCAGTCCGCCATCTTGTCTCCCTCCTATCAATTTTTCTAGTTTAAATATAATTTCCCATTGCTGCCTATTTCAATAATTAGAACTTCATTTTTGTTAGTGTTTCTACCGCTATTATTTGGTTTTCCACCCAATTTTATCCCGTAAAGTTTTCTGTTTGCTTGTTTTAGTTTGATTTATAGCATTTTTGTATTTCCTCTCTACTTGGTGGAGGAGGGATACTGTGTCTAATCAGGTTAGCAAAGAGCCGCTGACCTGAAGGGTACCACCTAACTGGGCACCCCCTGGAGGTGTTTTTTTTTAAGGTTGTATCAAAGTACCCTACTGTACACCTATATTGCTCTGTCTCAATCTTTCTGTGCCTCTCTTCTTTTTGTCAATATTCCTTTTACCCACCCCCTCTCCTTTCTCTATTTTTCTTTTTTTTTCTTATCACTCGGTCCTCCTTTCTTTCATCCCTTTTTTGCTCTTCAACCTTCTCAAACTTCCGCTCCTGTAACCCTTAATCCACAGGCACGAGAACTTAAAGAGCAAGAGGAAGTGAAAGGAAAATTAGGGCAAGGAAACAGATAAAAGAAACCACTCATGAGGAAGAATCAGCAGAAAACTCCGGCAACATGAAGAACCAGTACAGAACAACCCCGCCAAGGGACCAGGAGGTAGCTACTGCAGATGATTCCAACTATGAAGACATATTAGGAATTACAGAAAGGGAATTTAGAATACACATGTTGAAAACAATGAACGAAATGATGGAAACAATGAAGGAAACTGCTAATAAAGTGGAAAATAACCAAAAGGAAATCCAAAAACAGAATGAAATAAGAATGAACGATACAAAGAATATAAAAAGGATATAGCAGAGCTGAAGGAACTGAAACAGTCAATGAGGGAACTTAAAGATGCAATGGAAAGTATCAGCAACAGGTTAGACCATGCAGAACAAAGAAATTCAGAGGTAGTAGACTAAGTTTTTCGGATAACTCAGATAGTAAAAGAGGCAGAAAAGAAGAGAGAGAAAGAAGAACGTTCACTGTCAGAATTATGGGACTTTATGAAGCGTTCCAAAATACGAGTTATAGGAATTCCAGAAGGGGAAGAAGAATGCCCCAGAGGAATGGAAGCCATACTAGAGAATATTATAAAAGAAAATTTCCCAAATATCACCAAAGATTCTGACACACTGCTTTCAGAGGGATATCGGAACCCAGGTCGCCACAACTCTAACTGAGCTTCTCCAAGACACATTGTGATGAACATGTCCAAAGTCAAGACAAAAGAAAAGATTCTGCAAGCTGCCAGGAGTAAGCGCCAGTTGACCTACAGGGGCAAATCCATCAGAGTGACCACAGACTTCTCTAATGAAACTTTCCAAGCAAGAAGACAATGGTCATCTACCTTTAATCTACTTAAACAGAACAATTTTCAGACCAGAATTCTGTACCCTGCTAAGCTAAGCTTCAAAATTGACGGAGAAATCAAATCATTTACAAAAATACAAACATTGAGGAAATTTGCTGCAACAAGACCAGCTCTACAGGAAATACTTCAACCTGTTCTGCACACTGACCACCACAATGGATCAGCAGCATAGTAAGAACTCAGATATTAAAGGGCAGAACCTCACCTCCACACTGATGCAAAAGAAAAAACTAAGCAATGGACTCTCACAAAATAAAATGAAAAGAATACTACCACACTTATCAATTATCTCAATAAATGTTAATGGCTTGAATTCCCCACTGAAGAGACATAGATTGGTTGACTGGATTAAAAAACACAAGCCATCCATTTGCTGTCTGCAAGAAACACACCTGGCTTCAAAAGACAAATTCAAGCTCTGAGTCAAGGGTTGGAAGACAATTTTTCAGGCAAATGGAACTCAAAAGAAAAGAGGAGTTGCAATCTCATTTTCAGATACATGTGGATTTAAAGCAACTAAAGTCAAAAAAGACAAAGATGGTCACTTTATATTGGTCAAGGGAAAAATAGAAGAAGAAGATATTTCAATTCTCAATATTTATGCACCCAATTTAAAAGCTCCCAGTTTCTTGAAACAGACCTTACTCAGTCTGAACCATATGATATCTGATAATACCATAATAACAGGGGACCTTAACACTCCTCTTACAGAGCTGGACAGATCCTCTAAACAGAAATTAAACAAGGATATAAGAGATTTAAATGAGACCCTACAACAACTGTGCTTGATACACGCATAGAGAACGCTCCCTCCCAAAGATAAAGAATATACCTTCTTCTCATCACCCCATGGAACATTCTCCAAAATTGATCATATCCTGGGACACAAAACAAATATCAACAGAATCAAAAGAATTGAAATTTTACCTTGTATCTTCTCAGACCATAAAGCAGTAAAGGTGGAACTCAACTCTAACAAAAATGCTCGACCAAACACAAAGGCATGGAAATTAAACAATCTTGTGTTGAATAACGGATGGGTGCAGGAAGAAATAAAACAGGAAATCATTAACTTCCTTGAGCACAGCAACAATGAGGACACAAGCTAACAAAACCTGTGGGATAATGCAAAAGCAGTTTTGAGAGGAAAATTCATCGCTTTAGATGCCTAGATTCGAAAAACAGAAAGAGAGCACATCAACAATCTCACAAGAGATCTTATGGAATTGGAAAAAGAAGAACAATCTAAGCCTAAACTCAGTAGAAGAAAAGAAATATCCAAACTCAAATCAGAGATCAATGAAATTGAAAACAAAAGAATCATTCAGAAAACTAATGAAACAAATAGTTGGTTTTTTGAAAAAATAAATAAAATAGATAAACCATTGGCCAGACTAACTAGAAATAGAAAAGTAAAATCTCTAGTAACCTCAATCAGAAATGATAAAGGGGAAATAACAACTGATCCCACAGAGATACAAGAGATCATCTCTGAATACTACCAGAAACTCTATGCCCAGAAATTTGACAACGTCAAAGAAATGGATCAATATTTGGAATCACACCCTCTCCCTAGACTCAGCCAGGAAGAAATAGAGCTCCTGAACAGACCAATTTCAAGCACGGAGATCAAAGAAACAATAAAAAATCTTCCAACCAAAAAATGCCCTGGTACACATGGCTTCACTCCAGAATTCTATCAAACCTTCAAGGAAGAGCTTATTCCTGCACTGCAGAAATTATTCCAAAAAATAGAGGAAGAAGGAATCTTCCCCAACACATTCTATGAAGCAAACATCACCCTGATACCAAAACCAGGAAAAGACCCAAACAAAAAGGAGAATTTCAGACCAATCTCACTCATGAATATAGATGGAAAAATTCTCAACAAAATCCTAGCCAATAGATTACAGCTTATCATCAAAAAAGTCATTCATCATGATCAAGTAGGCTTCATCCCAGGGATGCAAGGCTGGTTTAACATAAGCAAGTCCATAAACGTTATCCACCATATTAACAGAGGCAAAAATAAAGATCACATGATCCTCTCAATAGATGCAGAAAAAGCATTTGATAAAATCCAGCATCCTTTTCTAATTAGAACACTGAAGAGTATAGGCATAGGTGGCTCATTTCTAAAACTGATTGAAGCTATCTATGACAAACCCACAGCCAATATTTTACTGAATGGAGTAAAACTCAAAGCTTTTCCTTTTAGAACTGGAACCAGACAAGGTTGTCCTCTGTCACCTTTACTTTTCAACGTAGTGCTGGAAGTTCTAGCCAATACAATTAGGCAAGACAAGGAAATAAAGGGAATCCAAATGGGAGCACAGGAGGTCAAACTCTCCCTCTTTGTTGACAACATGATCTTATACTTAGAGAACCCCAAAGACTCAACCACAAGACTCCTAGAAGTCATCAAAAAATACAGTAATCATTCAGGATATAAAATCAATGTCCACAATTCAGTAGCCTTTGTATACACCAATAACAGTCAAGATGAGAAGCTAAATAAGGACAAAACTCCCTTCACCATAGTTTCAAAGAAAATGAAATACCTCGGAATATACCTAACGAAGCAGGTGAAGGAACTCTATAAGGAAAACTATGAAATCCTCAGAAAGGAAATAGCAGAGGATATTAACAAATGGAAGAACATACCATGCTCATGGACGGGAAGAATCAACATTGTTAAAATGTCTATACTTCCCAAAGCAATCTACCTATTTAATGCCATTCCTATCAAAATACCAACATCGTACTTTCAAGATTTGGAAAAAATGATTCTGCATTTTGAATGGAACCGGAAAAAACCCCGTATAGCTAAGGCAGTTCTCAGTAACAAAAATAAAGCTGGGGGCATCAGCATACCAGATTTTAGTCTGTACTACAAAGCCATAGTGCTCAAGACAGCATGGTACTGGCACAAAAACAGAGACATAGACACTTGGAATAGAATTGAATACCAAGAAATGAAACTAACATTTTACAACCACCTAATCTTTGATAAACCAAACAAGAACATACCTTGGGGGAAAGACTCCCTATTCAATAAATGGTGTTGGGACAACTGGATGTCTACATGTGAAAGACTGAAACTGGACCCACACATTTCCCCACTCACAAGAATTGATTCAAGATGCATAAAGGACTTAAATTTAAGGCATGAAACAATAAAAATCCTCCAAGACAGCATATGAAAAACACTGGAAGATATTGGCCTGGGGAAAGACTTCATGAAGAAGACTGCCATGGCATTTGCAACAACAAAAATAAACAAATGGGACTTCATTAAACTGAAAAACTTCTATACAGCTAAGGAGACAATAACCAAAGCAAAGAGACAACCTACACAATGGGAAAGGATATTTGCATATTTTCAATCAGACAAAAGCTTGATAACCAGGATCTATAGAGAACTCAAATTAATCCACATGAAAAAAGCCAACAATCCCTTATATCAATGGGCAAGAGACATGAATAGAACTTTCTCTAAAGATGACAGACGAATGGCTAACAAACACATGGAAAAATGTCCATCATCTCTATATATTAGAGAAATGCAAATCAAAACAACCCTGAGATATCATCTAACCCCAGAGAGAATGGTGCACATCACAAAATCTCAAAACTGCAGATGCTGGTGTGGATGTGGAGAGAAGGGAACACTTTTACACTGCTGGTGGGACTGCAAACTAGTACAACCTTTCTGGAAGGAAGTATGGAGAAACCTCAAAGCACTCAAGCTAGACCTCCCATTTGATCCTGCAATCCCATTACTGGGCATCTACCAGAAGGAAAAAAATCCTTTTATCATAAGGACACTTGTACTAGACTGTTTATTGCAGCTCAATTTACAATCGCCAAAATGTGGAAACAGCCTAAATGCCCACCAACCCAGGAATGGATTAACAAGCTGTGGTATATGTATACCATGGAATTCTATTCAGCCATTAAAAAAAATGGAGACTTTACATCCTTCGTATTAACCTGGATGGACGTGGAAGACATTATTCTTAGTAAAGCATGACAAGAATGGAGAAGCATGAATCCTATGTACTCAATTTTGATATGAGGACAATTAATTACAATTATGTTTATGGGGGGAAACAGAAAGAGGGAAGGAAGGAGGGGGGGTGGGGCCCTGGTATGTGTCACACTTTATGGGGGAAGACATGATTGCAAGAGGGACTTTACCTAACAATTGCAATCAGTGTAACCTGGCTTATTGTACCCTCAGTGAATCCCCAACAATAAAAAAAAGGAATGATAAAGGAGATACAACCAAAGATGCCATGCATAGACAAATGGCAGCAATGTCAGAAATCGAATTCAAAATATAGATTGCAAATAAGATAAATAGAATTGAAGGAGAGATAGAAATTAAATTCCAAAGAGTAGTTCTAAAGTTGTGTCAAGAAATTAACGGAGCGGTCGAGACAAGATGGCTGACTGAAGGCAGCTTTCCACACAGGGTCCCATGCAGAAGGAGAGTTAAAGGACAGAAATTTAGCAAGTAACCTGGTGGATTAGAGCTGCACCAAGAAAAAAGGTTAAAAAATGCACATCAACCCCACTGAGGGGAGCTGAGATGCCAAGGATACAAACAAAAGCTGAGACTTCAATCCAGAGTAAATGTTTCACTAGGGTTGAACAGAGACCAGCTGAAAACAAGACAGAACCACTTAGCCCCACCACAACAAACAGGTCCCCATCTTCTCAGAACATAGCACTGTATGTTTCCTCAACAAAGCTCTAGGGGAAAAATCTAATGGTGTAAAACAATCATGGGGAGGAATCAGTGAAAAAAACTCTGGTAACTTGAATAACCATAATAGACCAACAACACCAAGGAAAGATGGAAGATGTAACAGAAGATCCCATTCATAAACAGCTAGCCAAGATGTCAGAAATCGAATTCAGAATTTGGATTACAAACAAGATTAATAGAATAGAGGAAAATTAGGAATTAGAAATTTGAGGATGAATTCAAAAGTCAGAATTAGAAATTCGAGGAGAAATTCAAAAGTTGTTTCAAGAATTTAATGAATTTAAAGACAAAACCACCAAAGACTTTTACACACTGAAGCAAGAATTTGCAGCCCTCAAAGATCTGAAAAATACTGTAGAAGCCCTCAGTAACAGAGTGGAGCAAGCAGAAGAAAGGATTTCTAACATTGAAGACAAAGCCTTTGACTGCTCTCAAACTCTGAAAGAGGAAGAGAAATGGAGCCAAAAAAAAATCATTCTCTCTCTCAGAGAGCTCTGAGATAATTCAAAGAAGGCTAATATCTACCACATTGGAATCCCTAAAAGTGATGAAGTGGCCTCGCAAGACATAGAGGCGCTTCTCCATAAAATTATGAAAGAGAATTTTTCAGACATGCCAAAGATTCTGAAATCCAGATAGCAGACAGTTTCAAAACACCAGCACAACTCAATGCAAATAAGATATCCCCCAGGCATATCATAATTATCTTCACTAAATTTAATATGAAGGAGAAAATTCTCAAAGCAGCCAGACGTAAGAAAGTCATTACCTACAAAGGGAAGAATATTGTAATGACTGCAGATCTCTCTGCTGAAACTTTTCAAGCCAGAAGAGGGTGGTCATCGACTTTTAATCTCCTAAAGCAAAATAACTTTCAACACTGGATCCTGTATCCAGCTAAACTGAGTTTCATTTATGATGGAGAAATTAAATACTTTAATGACATTCATATGTTGAAGAAATTTGCCATAACCAAAGCAGCTCTTCAGGATATTCTCAGAACTACCCTCCATAATAACCAGCCCAATCCTCTACCACTAAAGTAAACTCACTCAGAAACTTTTGATCAAACTCCAACTTCCACAATGGTGAAAGGATTAAAAATGTCCACTGGACTTTCAAAAAACTCAATACCCAAAATTTTACCAAACTTATCAATATTCTCCATTAATGTGAACGGCTTAAACTGTCCTCTAAAGAGGCACTGGTTCGCTGACTAGATACAAAAACTCAGGCCAGATATTTTCTGCATACAAGAGTCACATCTTACTCTAAAAGATAAATATAGACTCAGGGTGAAAGGATGGTTGTCCATATTTCTGCCAAATGGTAATCAGAAAAAAGCAGGTGTTGCAATTCTATTTGCAGACACAATAGCCTTCACACAAAGAAAAGTAAGGAAGGATAAGAATGGTCACTTCATATTTGCTACGGGGAATACTCAATATGATGAGATTTCAATTATGAACATTTATGCACCCAACCAGGCTGCGCCTCAATTTATAAGAGAAACTCTAACAGACATGAGCAACTTAATTTCCTCCAGCTCCATAATAGTCAGAGATTTTAAACCTCCTTTGACAGTGTTGGATAGATCCTCCAATAAGAAGCTGAGCAAAAAAATTTTAGATTTAAACCTAACCATCCAACATTTGGATTTAGCAAACAGCTACAAAACATTTCATCCCAATAAAAATGAACACACGTACTTCTCATCAGCCCACAGAACATACTCCAAAATCGATAACATCATAGGTCACAAGTCTAATTTCAGTAAATTTAAAAAAATATAAATTATTTCTTGAATCTTCTCAGACCACCCTGGAATAAAAGTTGAACTCAGTAACAACAGGACTCTGCATTCTCATACAACAACATGGAAGTTAAATAACCTTATGCTGAATGACAGATATGTCACAGATGAGATTAAGATGGAAATTGCCAAATTTGTGGAACACAATGACAATGAAGACATGAATTATCAGAATCTCTGGGATACTGTAAAGACAGTCCTAAAGGGGAAATTTATAGCACTGCAAGCCTTCCTCAAGAGAACGAAGAGAGAGGAAGTTAACAACTTAATGGGAAATCTCAAGCAACAGAAAAAGGAAGAATATTCCAAAACCAACAACGTTCAGAAGAAAAGAAATAACCCATATTACAGCAGAATTAAATGAAATTGACAACAAAAGAATTATACAAGAGATCTATAAATAAAAAAGTTGGGTTTTTTAAAAGGTCAATAAAATAGATAAACCTTTGGCGAACCTAACCAGGAAAAAAAGACTAAAATCTCTAATCTCATCAATCAGAAATAACAAAGATGAAATAACAACAGACTCCTCAGAAATTCAAAAAATCCTTAATGAATATTACAAGAAAATTTATTCTCATAAATATGAAAAATCTGAAGGAAATTGACCGATACTTGGAAACACGTCACCTTCCAAGAAATAGCCAGAATCAAGTGGAAATGTTGAACAGGCCAATATCAAGTTCTGAAATAGCATCAACTATACAAAATCTCCCTAAAAAGAAAAGCCCAGGACAACATGGCTTCACGTCAGAATTCTTTCAAACATTTAAAGAGGAATTAGTACCTATATTACTCAACCTGTTCCAAAATTTAGAAAAAAAAAGGAAAACTACCCAACACGTTCTATCAAGTAAACATCACCCTGATTGCCAAACCAGGAAAAGATTCAACAAGAAAAGAAAATTATAGAACAATATCACTTATGAATATAGATGCAAGAATATTCAATAAGATCCTAAAAAACAGAATCCAGCAAAACTTCAAACAAATTATACACCATGACCAAGTTGGTATTATCCCAGGGTCTCAAGGCCGGTTCAATATACGTAAATCTATAAGTATAATTCAGCACCTAAACAAATTAAAAAACAAAGACCATATGATTCTCTCAATTGATGCAGAAAAAGCTTTTGATAATAACCAGCATCCCTCCATGATCAGAACACTAAAGAAAATTGGTATAGAAGGGACATTTCTTAAACTCATACAGGGCATCAACAGCAAACCCACAGCCAATATCATATTGAATGGAGTTAAATTGAAATCATTTCCACTCAGATCAGGACAATACAAGGTTGCCCATTGTCCCCATTGCTCTTTAAAATTAAAATGGAAGTTTTAGCCAGCACAATTACAGAAGAAAAGACGATCAAGTGTATCCATAAAGGGTCAGAAGAGATCAAACTTTCGCTATTCACAGATGATATGATTATATATCTGGAAAACACTGGGGGTTCTACTACAAAACTCTTAGAAGTGATCAAGGAATACAGCAACATCTCAGGTTACAAAATCAACATTCATAAATTGGTAGCCTTTATATATACCAACAATCGTCAAGCTAAAAAAAAAAAGTTAAGGTCTCTATTCCATTCAGAGTAGTGCCAAATAAGTTGAAATATTTCAGAGTTTATCTAACAAAACACGTGAAAGATCTCTTTAAAGAGAACTATGAAACTCTAAGAAAAGAAATAGCTGAAAATATTAACAAATGGAAAAACATACAATGCTCATGGATGGGAAGAATCAACATTGTTAAAATGTCCATACTAACCAAAGAAATGTACAATTTTTTTTCCAGCTATATTTATTTTTATTAAATCATACCAGTATACATTGATATGATAATGGGGCATCATTCACTAGCTTCACAGACCGTTTGACACACTTTCATCACACTGGTTAACATAGCCTTCCTGGCCTTCTCTCAGTTACTGTGCCAAGACACATTCCACATTTTCCAAGTTTCACATATACCCTTGTAAGATTCACCGCTGGTGTAATCCCAGCAATCCCCTTCCCTCTACCCACCTCCCCCCTTGCTCACCTCCCTTTCCCCTTTCCCCCTATTCTTAGGTTGTAACTGGGATATAGCTTTCATGTGAAAGCCATAAATTAGTTTCATAGTAGGGCTGAGTACATTGGATAGTTTTTCTTCTATTCTTGAGATACTTTACTAAAAAGAATATGTTCCAGCTCCATCCATGTAAATATGAAAGAGGTAAAGTCTCCATTTTTCATTAAAACTGCATAATATTCCATGGTGTACATATACCACAACTTATTAATCCATTCGTGGATCGAATGGGCACTTGGGCTTTTTCCATGACTTAGCAATTATGAATTGGGCTGCAATAAACATTCTGGTACAAATATCTTTGTTATGATGTGATTTTTGGTCTTCTGGGTATATGCCCAGTAGAGGGATTATAGGATTGAATGGCTGTTCTATTTTTAGATTTCTAAGTGTTCTCCATATCTCTTTCCAAAAGGAATGTATAAATTTGCATTCCCAAAAACAGTGCAAAAGTGTTCCCTTTTCTCCACATCCACGCCAACATCTCTGGTCTTCAGATTTTGTGATATAGGCTAGTCTCAATGGAGTTAGATGATATCTCAAAATAGTTTTGATTTGCATTTCTCTGATGATTAAAGATGATGAGCATTTTTTCCTATCTCTGAAGGCCGCACGCCTGTCTTCTTCAGACAAGTTTCTCTTCAAATCCCTTGCCTAGCCTGCGATGGGATCCCTTGTTCTTTGCTTGGTAATGCGTTTGAGTTCTCTGTGGATTCTTGTTATTAAACCTTTGTCAGAGATATAACCTGCAAATATCTTCTCCCATTATGAGGGCTGTTTGCTTGCTTTACTTACTTTGTTCTTGGCTGTGCAGAAGCTTTTTAGTTTGATCAAGTCCCAGTAGTATATTTTTGAAGCTGCTTCAATTGCCTGGGGGTCATCCTCATAAAATAGTCGCCCAGACCGATTTCTTCAAGGGTTTTCCCTGCACTCTCCTCTCGTATTTTTATAGTTTCATGTCTTAAGTTTAAATCTTTAATCCAGTGAGAATCTCTCTTAGTTAATGGTGAAAGGTGTGGGTCCAGTTTCAATCTTCTGCAGGTTGCCAGCTAGTTCACTCAGCACCATTTGTTAAATAGGGAATCTTTTCCCCACTGAAAGTTTTTAATTGGCTTGTCAAAGATCAAATAACAATAAGTAGCTGGATTCATCTCTTGGTTCTCTATTCTGTTCCAGACATCTACTTCTCTGTTTTTGTGCCGGTACCATGCTGTTTTGAATACTATCCATTTGTAGTATCGTCTGAGGTCTGTTAGCGTAATTACTTCTGCTTTGTTTTTACTTCTGAGTAATGTCGTGGCTATCCAAGGTATTTCTGATTCCATATAAAATGAATATTGTTTTTTCAAGATCGTTAAAGGATGACAGTAGAGCTTTAATAGTGATTTCGTTGAAATTATATATTGCTTTGGGTACTATGAACATTTTAACGACGTTGATACTTCCAAGCCATGAGCATGCTATGTTTTTCCATTTGTTAACATTTTCAGCTACTTTTTTCTTAGAGTTTCATAGTTTATAGAGATCTTTCACGTCCTTTGTTAGATAAATTCCAAAATATTTCATCTTCTTTGGCACTACTGTGAATGGGATAGAGTCCTTAACTATTTTTTAAACTTCACCTTTGTTGGTATATATAAAGGCTACCAATTTATGAATGTTGATTTTGTACCCTGAGACACTGCTGTATTCCTTGAT
The DNA here is from genome assembly GCF_027406575.1 of Nycticebus coucang. Taxonomy (NCBI): domain Eukaryota; kingdom Metazoa; phylum Chordata; class Mammalia; order Primates; family Lorisidae; genus Nycticebus; species Nycticebus coucang. The sequence continues at coordinate 82,697,642 of NC_069804.1, forward strand.
CACTTCTAAGAGTTTTATAGTAGAGTCCCTAGTGTTTTCCAGATATACAATCATATCATCTGCGAAGAGCAAAAGTTTGATCTCTTCTGACCCTATATGGATACCCTTGATTACTGTTTCTTCCCTAATTGTGGTGGCTAAAACTTCCATCACAGTGTTAAAAAGCAAAGGAGACAATGGGCAGCCTTGTCTGGTTCCTTATCTGAGTGAAAATTATTCCAATTTAACTCCATTCAATATGATATTGGCTGTGGGTTTGCTGTGGATGGTCTAGATCAGTTTAAGCATTGTCCCTTCTATACCAATTTTCTTAAGTGCTCTGATAATGGAGGGATGCTGGATATTAACAAAAGCTTTTTCTACATTGATTGAGAGAATCATATGGTCTTTGTTTTTTAATTTGTTTATGTGGTGAATTACATTCATGGATTTACGTATATTGAACCAGCCTTGAGACACTGGGATAAAACCGACTTGGTCATGATGTATAATTTGTTTGATGTGTTTCTGGATTCTGTTTGTTAAGATCTTGTTGAATATTTTTGCATCTATATTCATTAGAGATATCAGTCTATAATTTTCTTTTCTTGTTGGGTCTTTTCCTGGTTTGGCGATCAGGGTGATGTTTGCTTCATAGAACGTGCTGGGTAGTCTTCCTTCTTTTTCTACCTTTTGGAATAGGTTGAGTAATATAAGTACTAATTCCTCTGTAAAGGTTTGGTAGAATTCTGAAGTGAAACCGTCTGGTCCCGGGATTTTCTTTTTAGGGAGGTTTTGTATGGTTGATGCTATTTCAGAACTTGATATTAGCCATTTCAATATTTACACTTGAGTCTGCCTAAGTCTGGGAAGGTGACATGCTTCCAAGTATCAGTCAATTTCCTTCAGATTTTCATATTTCTGAGAATAAAGTTTCTTGTAATATTCATTAAGGATTTTTTTTGATTTCTGAGGACTCTGTTGTTATTTCATCTTTGTTTATTCTGATTGATGAGATTAGAGATTTTACTTTTTTTTCCTGATTAGGTTGGCCAAAGGTTTATCTATTTTATTGGCCTTTTCAAAAAACCAGCTTTTTGATTTATTGATCTGTTGTATTATTCTTTTGTTTTCAATTTCATTTAGTTCTGCTCTACCTTTGGTTATTTCTTTTCTTCTACTGGTTTTTGGTTTGGAATGTTCTTTCTTTTACAGTTGCTTGAGATGTCCCATTAAGTTGTTTACTTTGTCTCTTTCCGTTCTCTTGAGGAAGGCTTGCAGTGCTATAAATTTCCCTCTTAGAGCTGCCTTTGCAGTGTCACAGAGGTTCTAGTTCGTGTCTTCCTTGTTGTTTTGTCCAAAAAATTGGCGATTTCTTTCTTAATCTCATCTCTGACCCAGCTATCATTCAGCATAAGGTTATTTAACTTCCATGTTTTTGTATGAGTATGCAGATACCTGTTGTTTCTCAGCTCAAGTTTTATTCCATGGTGGTCCGAGAGGATGCAAGGAATAATTTCTATTCCTTTAAATTTACTGACGTTAGACAAGTGAACTAAGATGTGATTGATTTTGGAGTAAGTTCCGTGGGCTGATGAGAAGTATTTGTATTCAGTTTTGTTGGGATGAAATATTCTATAGATGTCTGCTAAATCCAAATGTTGGATGGTTAGGTTTAAATCTAAAATTTCTTTGCTCAGCTTCTTGTTGGAGGATTGATCCTACAGTGCCAAAAGTGTGTTGAAATCTCCGACTATTATGGAGCTGGAGGAAATCCAGTTGCTCATGTAAGATAGAGTTTCTCTTATAAATTGAGGTGCATTCTGGTTGGGTGCATAGATATTAATAATTGAAATCTCATCATATTGAGATGTACCCTTAACAAATATGAAGTGCCCATTCTTGTCCTTCCTTACCTTTTTTGGTTTAAAGCCTATTGTATCGTCAAATAAAATTACAAAACTTGCTTTTTTCTGATTACCATTTGCCTGAAATATGGATGACCATCCTTTTACCCTGAGTCTGTATTTGTCTTTTAAGTTAAGATGTGACTCTTGTATGCAACAAATATCTGGCCTGAGTTTTTGCATCCAGTCTGCTAACCTATGCCTCTTTAGAGGACAGTTAAAGCCATTCACATTAATGAAGAATATTGATAAATCTGGTGAAGTTATGGGTAACAAGTTTTTCAAAAGTCCTGTGGGCATTTTTAATAATTTCTCCAGTGTGGAAATTGGAGTTTGATCCGAAGTTTCTGAGTGAGTTTACTTTTGTGGTGTAGGATTGGGTTGGTCATTATGGAGGATAGGTCTGAGAATATCCTGAAGAGCCATTGTGGTTATGGCAAAATTCTTCAACATATGACTGTCATTAAAGTATTTAATTTCTCCATCGTAAATGAAACTCAGTTTAGCTGGATACAAGATCCGAGGTTGAAAGTTATTTTGCTTTAGGAAATTAAAAGTCAGTGACCACCCTCTTCTGCTTTGAAACGTTTCAGCAGAGAGATCTGCAGTCATTCTAATATTCTTCCCTTTGAAGGTAATGGTTTTCTTTCTCCTGGCAGCTTTGAGATTTTTCTCCTTCATATTAACTTTAGTGAAGTTAATTATGATATGCCTGGGGATGTCTTATTGAGTCATGCTGGGGTTCTGAAGCTGTCCGCTATCTGAATTTCAGAATCTCTAGGCATGTGTGGAAAATTGTCTTTCGTAATTTCATGCAGAAGGGCCTCTGTGCCCAGTGAGGCCACTTCATCTGTTTCTTTAACTCCAGTGTTTTGGATATTGCCCTTCTTTGTATTATCCCAGAGCTCTTGGAGAGAATGATCCGTTTTTGATCTCCATTTCTCTTCCTCTTTGAGAGTTTGGGCGCGTTCAAAGGGTTTATCTTCGATGTCAGAAATCCTTTCTTCTGCTTGCTCCATTCTGTTGCTGAGGGATTCTACTGTATTTTTCATATCTTTGAGGGCTGAAAATTCTTGCTTCGGTGTGTCTAAGTCTTTGGTGGTTTTGTCTTTAAATTCGTTAAATTCTTGAGACAACTTTTGAATTTCTCCTCGAATTTCTACTTCCACTTTATTAATCTTGTCTGCAATCTAAATTCTGAATTCGATTTCTGACATCCCAGCCAGTTGTTTATGGATGGGATCTTTAATTACATCTGCCATGTCTTTCCTTGGGGGCGGGGGGTTGATCTATTCTGGTTATTCATGTTAGCAGAGTTTTTCCGCTGATTCTGCCCCATGGTTGTTTTACTCCCTTTGATTTTTTCCCCTGGGGCTTTGTGAAGGGCCCGTACAGTGTTGTGGCCTGAGAAACTTGGGCCCTGTCTGGTGTGGTGGGGCTATGTGGTTCTGTCTTGTTTTCAGCTGGTATCTGTTTCACTAAGGTGAAACAGATATGCTGGAATGAAGTCTCAGCTGTGGAGAAATATCAGCAATTAAGTCACCCTGCCCACCACAGGCAACAATTGGAAAAGGAAAGTCAAACCATCCTACAACCCTGCACCTAGGGCACCACCTGATTTGTCCTCAGGCGATTAGTTCACTTCAAAAGTCCAAATCAATTGTCTCAGTCTGCACCTGTCTCAGGTGAGAGAGTTTAAGAGGTCTCTGGGAACTGGATCACAGGGCTCTGGTGAGTACTCTTCTGTGGCTTGTTCCAGTGCTGCATTGAGTCAGGAGGAGCTACCCAGCCAATAGGTCTGTCTGGGAAGCTTGATGCCTCCTTCCCCACGTTGCACCACTGTAACACACAGTCACTGATAGCCTTGCAGTTGGCTTACTCAGTTGCCTGTAGTGAACTGATACTCCAGGAGTTTGCACATGCCTGAATCACAAGGAAGTCTGCCAGGCCACTGTGCTCTGCCTCTCTCTAGCAGGAGGAGGTGAGGCCTGATAACCTTGGGTGCTTGATGAAGGTTGGGGGGTTTTCACTCAGGTGCATTCTCGCCCCTGATTAATGTTACTGACAGAAGAGAACTGAACAACTTTGCGGTTCCCCTGCAGAAGAGAAGCTGAATTGAGTTCCAAATCAGCTTGTCTTTGCTCTTGTATTGTCTATAGGCTGACAATCCTGTGAGGGCCAGGTGTGTCTTAGGCTCAGTAAAGCAGACCTCTTGGTCAGCCCCACCCTGGGAGTTTCCCCGGTTTGCCAGTTGGTATTGCCTCAGGCAAATCCTTTACTCAGAGTCTCTGGTTGCCCAGGTAGATAGGGGGTGTGGCTTCGGAATATCCAGTAGTGAGCCGTATTGCTGACAAAAGAGGTCTGCTGTTTTATGCCTCATGGAACCGCTGCTCCATCCTCCCTCTGCTCCCATGACCCAGAGTCTGCACCGACCAGCTGCAGCCCCAGCACTGTCCACACCCCTCGAGCAATTGCCCAAGAGTCTGGACTCCTGGTGGACATGCCACCAGTTGTCAGAGCGAGAGTGGAGGGGAGTACGGTGATCCCAGGGTTGCGGAGAGAGAACACACACAGTTTTACACAGTTTTATGCCTGGCCGTATTGTCACTAAAAGACGGCTGCCTCACTGTGCCTCAGGGTGCAGTCGCCTCTCAGCCAACTGTCCTCTCATCTCTCCTGTGCCCCATCGCCAGCGCTGACCAGCTACAGTCCAGCCGCCATCCACACCCCTCGAGAAATCACCCAAGACTCTGAACTGCTGGGGGACTGGCCTCCAGACCTCATTGTGAGTGGACGGAAGTACTGGGAGCTAGGAATTCCAGGTAGAGACTATATACAGTTTTATACAGTTTTATGCCTGGCAGGAGAACGCCGTGGCACCCTAGTAGGGGAAGTAGGTCCAGTTTTTAGAGGGTCTCTCCTGTGGAGTGTAGAGGGAGTAACTTTGAACTGTGCCTGAACGTTTGTGGGGCACTCCAAGCCATTCTCATGGGGGAGGGGAATCCCATCCACTTGGTGATGGATTTTTTACCTTTAGTTTGTATCCTTGTGGTCGCAGCTCACATCAGTGGGGTTGACGTGTGTTCTTCAACCTTTTCTCTTAGTGCAGCTCAAATCCACCAGGTTACTTGCTAAATTTTTGTCCTTTAACTCTCCTACTGGATGGGAGCCTCTGTGCGAAGCTGGCTTCAGTCAGCAATCTTGTCCCCCCCCCCCAGAAATGTAAGATTTTAATGCAATCCCTATTAAAGCTCCACTATCATACTTTAAAGATCTTGAAAAAATAATACTTCAGTTTATATGGAATCAGAACAAAACTTGTATAGCCAAGACATTACTCAGAAATAAAAACAAAGCAGGATGAATCATGCTATGTGACCCCAGACTATACTATAAATTGATAGTGATCAAAACAGCATGGTATTGGCACTAAAACAGAGAAGTAGATGTCTGGAACAGAATAGAGAACCAAGAGATGAATCCAGCTACTTATTGTTATTTGATCTTTGACAAGCCAATTAAAAACATTCAGTGGGGAAAAGATTCCCTATTTAACAAATGGTGCTGGGTGAACAGGCTGGGCAACCTGTAGAAGACTGAAACTGGAACCACACCTTTCACCATTAACTAAGAGAGACTCTCACTGGATTAAAGATTTAAACTTAAGACACGAAACTATACTAGAAGAGAATGCAGGGAAAACCCTTGAAGAAATCGATCTGGCGAGTATTTTATGATGAAGACCTACTGGGCAACTGAAGCTGCTTCAAAAATACACTACTGGGACCTGATCAAACTAAAAAGCTTCTGTACAGCAAAGAACACAGTAAGTAAAGCATGCAAACAGCCCTCAGAATGGGAGAAGATATTTGCAGGTTATGTCTCCAACAAAGGTTTAATAACTAGAATCCACAGAGAACTCAAACGTATAAGCAAGAATAGAACAAGTGATCCCATCGCAGGCTGGGCAAGGGACTTGAAGAGAAACTTCTCTGAAGAAGACAGGCGCATAGCCTACAGACATATGAAAAAATGCTCATCATCTTTAATCATCCAAGAATTGCGAATCAAATCTACTTTGAGATATCATCTAACTCCAGTATGATCATCCCATTTCACAAAATCTCAGGACCAGAGATGTTGGCATGGATGTGGAGAAAAGAGAACACTTCTACACAGCTGGTGGGAATGCAAATTAATACATTCCTTTTTGGAAAGATTTGTTGAGAACACTTACAGTACTAAAAATAGATCTCCCATTCAATTCTATAATTTCTTTACTCGGTATATACCCAGAAGCCCAAAAATCACATCATAACAAAGATATTTGTACCAGAATTTTTATTTCTGCCCAACTCATAATTGCTAATTCATGGAAAAAGCCCAAGTGCCCATCAATCCAGGAATGGACTAATAAATTGTGGTATATGTACACCATAGAATATTATGCAGTCTTAATGAAAGATGGATACTTTACCTCTTCATGTTTACATGGATGGAGCTGAAACATATTCTTCTTAGTAAAGTATCTCAAGAATGAAAAAGTAACCAGTGTACTCAGCCCTACTATGAAAGTAATTTATGGCTTTCAAATGAAAGATATAACCCAGTTATAACCTAAGAATAGGGGGAAAGTGTAGAGGGAGTGGAGGGAGAGTGGAGGATGGGCAGAGGGAGGGTGACCAGTGGGATTACACCTGCGGTGCATCTTACAAGGGTACATGTGATAGTTAGTAAATGTAGAATATAAATGTCTTAACACAATAATGAAGAAAATGCCATTAAGGCTATGTTAACCAGTGTGATGAATTTGTGTCAAACAGTCTATAAAACCAGTGTATGCTACCCTATAATTGCATTAATGTACACAGCTATGATTTACTAATAAAAATAATAATAATTAAAAAAAGAAATTAATGGATTGAAAGACCAAGTCTCCAAAGATATGGACATAATAAGAAAAGAAGTAACAGAGCTCAGGGAAACAAAAAGTTAGTTGAGGAGCTCCAAAGTACAATAGACTCTGTCAGCAATAGAGTTCACCAGGCAGAAGAAAGGATCTCTGAAACTTAAGATGAAGCTTTTGAACATTCCCAGTCAAAGAGGCAGAAAAATGGAGAGTAAAAACTGATCATTCTCTGAGACAGTTGTTGGATCACTCCAAAGGATCAAACATTCATCTTTTAGGAATTCCCAAAGGAGAAGAGGATGGTCCTAAAAGTACATATGCTCTATTCTAAGAGAGTTTGGAGGAGAATTTCCTAAGCATTGCAATAGACACAGAACTTCAGAGAGCAGACAGTTTCAGAACCCCAGCAAGACTCAATCCAAATAAACCATCTCCTAGACACGTTGTGATTAACTTTGCCAAAGTTAAGATGAAGGAGAAAATTCTGCAAGCATCCAGATGTAAGAAAAGCATCATGTACAAAGAGAGAAATATCAGCATGACTACAGATCTCTCAGCCAAATCATTTCAAGCCAGAAGAAGATGGTCATCAACCTTCAATCTCCTAAAACAAGACAACTTCCATCCCCAAATCTTATATCCAGCTAAACTAATTTTCATTTGTGATAAAAAAAATCAAATACTTTAATAACATAGACATGTTGGAAAAGTTGCCATAACTAAACCAGCTCTTCAGGATATTCTCAGACCCATCCTTTACAACAACCAGCACAATGCTCTACCTCCAAAGTAAACTCACCCAGAAGTTTTTGAACAAAATCGAACTTCCACAGTGGTGAAAGGATTAAAAATTTTTACTGGACATCCGAAAATCATGACACCAAAAACACAACGAGGCTTATCAATTCTCTCAATTAATGTGAATGATTTAAATTGTCCTCTAAAGAGTCATAGGTTAGCTGACTGGATACATAAACTCAGAGTGGATATCTGCTGTATATAAGAATCTCACCTTAAATTAAAGGATAAAAATAGACTCAGGGTGAAAGGATGGACTTGTATAATACAGGTAAATGGAAAGCAGAAAAAAAGCAGTGGTTGCAATTTTAGTAGCAGATACAATTGGCTTTAAACCAAGAAAGATAAGGAAGGTCACTATATACTTCTCAAGGGAAACACCCAACATGAAGAAATTTTGACAATTAACATATGCACCCTACCAGAATGCTCCCCAAAATTCATAAAGCAAACCCTAATGGATATGAACAACTTAATATATTCCTGCACTATAATAGCTGAAGATTTTAACACCCCTTTGACAGTTTTGTATAGATCCTCCAAGAAGAAACTAAACAAAGAAATACTAGATTTAAACCTGACCCTAAAACAAATGGACTTCACAGACCTCTACAGAACATTTCATCTTAATAAAATTGAATATACATTCTTCTCATCAGCCCACAGGTCATCCTACAAAAATAGATCATATTCTAGGACAAAGTCTAACCTCAGAAAGTTTAAAAGTGTAGAAATTATTCCTTATATCTTCCTGCACCACCATGGAGTAAAAGTTGAACTCAACAGCAATTGGAATCTTTTCTTTCTTTCCTTCTTTCTTTTTTTTTTTTTTAGAGAGAGACAAGAGCCTCACTTTGTCACCCTCAGTAGAGTGCTGTGGCATCACAGCTCACTGCAACCTCCAGCTTTTTGGCTTTGGCGATTCTCTTGCCTCAACCTCTTGAGTAGCTGAGACTACAGGCGCCTGCCACAAAACCTGGCTATTTTTTTTGTTGTTGCAGTTTGGCTGGGGCCTGTTCGAACCCACCACCCTCAGTATATGGGCCTGGCGTCCTGCTCACTGAAACACAGGTGCTGCCCAGCAATGGGAATCTTCATACTGAAACAAAGTCATGGAAGCTAAATAATTTTAGGCTGAGTGGTAGCTGGGTCAAAGATGAGATTAATGGCAGTGCAAAGGCAAGATGACCAACTCAAGCCAGCTTTCCACAGAGGCTCCCATCCAGAAGGAGAGTTAAAGGACATAAGTTTAGCACATGAGCCAATGGTTTGGAGCAGAGCCAAGAGAGAAGGTTGAAGAACGCACATCAACGCTGCTGAGGCAAGCTACAACTTCAAGGATACAAACAAAAAGTACAAAATCCATCGCCAAGCAGATGGGAGTCCCCTCCCCCATGAGAATGCCTCACAGCATACTCCATACAAACAAGCGAGCAGAGTTCAAAAGTCCTCCCATTTTATCCCATGAGAGAAACACTCTAAAAAAACGGACCTCCTTCCCCTACTAGGGTGCCATAGCACTCTCCTGCCAGGCATAAAACTATATAAAACTGTATATATTTTCTACCTACAATTCTGAACTCTCAGCATTCACCTCCACTCTCACCATGAAGTCTGGAAACCTGTCACCCAATGAGTCCAGATTCTTGGGGTGTGGAGAGGGAAAGGGCTGTTGCTAGTCTGGGCAGATTCTGTGGCATGGAAGTAAGGAGAAGATGGTCAACTGAGAGGGAACTATACAGGAAATGCAGTGCCCCGAGGCACAGAGCAAGAGCCCTAGCAGTAGGAACAATAGGATTCTCACCCCTGGGGATATTCCGGAGACACGCTCCCTGTCTCTGTGGGCAACCAGAGGAAGCTGGGCATCTTCTCCAATGGCAGCCATTGGCGTAACAGTTCTGGGATGGAAACACAGGCCCCATGAGTAAAGGTTATTCCTGAGAAGGTACTGGCCTGGGTGGAACACAGGGACTAGAATTTGCCCATGCAGAGACAGCAAACTCCCAGGGCAGGGTTGCCCCCAGAGGACCACTTTACTGACCCTAAGACGCACCCGGCCCTCATGGGATCATAGCTGAGACAAAAGTGGGCAGGCAGAGGCTGGAACTGACAGCTGAGTGTGAGTTCTAACCGTGCCTGACCCAACACAGATTGCAGCCAAGAGCAGACAGCGGCACAGACCAGGACTGTGTCACAGTTTCTGTGAACTCAAACTGTGTCTGATCCACAGGGGAATATAGAGGGACAGAAACAAATTCTGCAAAGTTGTTCTGTTCTATCAGTAACATCAATCAGGTTCAGGGCTGGAACTAAGTGAACCGCCACAGACTCCATTAAGCACCAGAGGTTTTTAGGCCTCAGATCCCCATACCTGATACTAGCAGAGAGCAGTGGCCTGGCTGAGGAGACATATATCTCCCTGTGACTCAGTCGGGCACAAATTCCTAGAGCATCTGCTCATTTGAGGGAACTGGGTCACAGGCTTGCAGGGATACCAGTGACTGAGTGTGACAAAGTTGCAAGGTGGAGAAGAAGGCATCAACCCTCCCGGACTAATTTATTTGCTAGGTGGGTCCTTCTGACCTCATGAAGCACCAAAGTGAGTCATACTTCAGCTGCCAGCAGACCCCTGCTATCTAGTTGCTGGAGACATTTTGAACTGTCCCACCTGAGACTGGTGCTGACTATGACAATTGATTTGGACCTCTTGAAAAGGACCAATAAACCAAGGCCTATCCAAAGTGGTACCCTGGGTGTGTGGTTGTGGGAAGGTTTGATTATTCTTTTCCAGTTGTTACCTGTGGGGGGTGGTGTGACTTAATTGGTGGTATTTCTCCACAGCTGAGACTTCAACCCAGAGTAACTGATTCAATAGGGTAGGACAGAGACCAGCTGAAAAAAAGACAGACTCACTTAGCCCAACCTCACCAAGCACATCCCCAATTTCTCAGGCCGTAGCACAGTATGGGTCCTTGGCAAAGCTCCAGGAGAAAAGGTACAAACACAAGTCCAATATTTTGGGCAAAGGGCTGGTTAATCACTACTCCTGGAGCACCCAACCCAACATCCACTTATCTGCTCATCTAGCCAAACAGTATAAAATAATCATGGGGTGGAATCCGAGGAAAAACTCCGGTAACATGAATAACCAGAATAGATAAATCCCCCAGGGAAGGATATGGCATACACAACTGAACATCCCATTCATAAACAGAAGGCTGAGATGTCACAAATCAAATTTAGAATTTGGATTGCACATAAGATTAATAGAATAGAGGTAAAGTTGGAATTAGAAATTTAAGGAGCATTTCAAAAGTTGTTTCAAGAATTCAACAAATTTGAAGACAAAAATCACCCAATATTTTGACATATTGAGACAAGAATTTGCAGCCCTCAAAGATCTGAGAAATACAGTAGAATTCCTCAGTAACAGAATGGAACAAGCAGAAGAAAGGATTTCTGACATTGAATACAAAGCTTTTGAATGCTCCAAGCAGTCAAAAAGGAAAAGAAGTGGAGAGCAAAACAGATCATTCTCTCAGAGAGATGTGGGATAATATGAAGAAAACTAATATTCACCTTATAGGAATCCCTGAAGGTGACAAAGTGGCTTCGCAAGGCACAGAGGTTCATCTTCATGAGATTATGAAAGAGCCAGACTTTCCAGACATGCAAAGAGATTCTGAAATTCAGATGGCAGACACTATCAGAAACCCAGCATGACTCAACCTGAATAAGACATCCCCCAGACACATCATAATTAACTTCACTAAAGTTAAGATGAAGCAGAAAATTCTGAAAGCAGCCAGACATAAGAAAACAATAACCTACAAGGGGAAAAATACTAGAATAACTGCAGGTCTCTCTGCTGAAAGCTTTCAAGCTAGAAGAGGGTGGTCATTGACTTTTAATCTCCTAAAACAAAATAACTTTCAACCCAGGATCCTGTATCCAGTGCAACTGAGTATCATTTATGAGGGAGAAAATAAATACTTTAATGACATGCACATGTTGAAGAAATTTGCCATAACTAAACCATCTCTCCAGAATATTCTCAGAACTATCCTCCATAACGACCGGCACAATCATCCACCACAACAGTAACCTCACTCAGAAACTTTTGATCAAATTCCAGCTTCCACAGTGACAAAAGGATTCAAAATGTCCACTGGACTTTCAATAAACTCTACACCCAAAATTCTATCAGGCTTATCAATATTCTTCATTAATGTGAATAGATTCAATTATCCTCTAAAGAGGCACAGGTTGGCCTTTGTACTGGTTTTTTAACTGTATACAAAAACTCAGGCCAGATATCTTCTGCATACAAGAGTATCATCTTATCCTAAAAGGTAAATATAGACTCAGGGTGAAGGGATGGTCATCTATATTCCAGGCAAATGGATAGCAAAAAAAAGCAAGTGTTGAGATTTCATTTGTAGAAACAGTAGACTTTAAACCAAAAAAGGAAGAAAGGATAAGGATGGTCACTTCATATTTGTTAAGGGTAATACTCAATATGATGAGATTTCAATTATTAATATTTATGCACCCATCCACAATGCACCTCAGTTTATAAGAGAGTCTCTAACAGACAAGAGCAACTTGATTTCTTCCATCTCCATAATAGTCTGAGTTTTTAGCACTCTTTTAACAGTGTTGGACAGATCCTTGAATAAGAAGCCAAGTAAGGAAATTCTAGATTTAAACTTAACCATTCAACATTTGGATTTAACAGATATCTACAGAACATTTCATCCTAACCAAAACTGAATACACTTTCTTCTCATCAGCCCACAGAACCTACTCCAAAATCGATCACATCTTAGGTCATAAGTCTAACCTCACCATCGTTATTCAATAGAAATAATTACTTGCATATTCTCGGACCATCATGGAATAAAAATTGAACTTAGTAACAAAAGGAATCTTCATACTCATACTGGAAGCCAAATAACCTTATGCTGAATGATAGCTGGGACATAGATAAGATTAAGAAGAAAATTACCAAATTTTTGGAACAAAATGAAAATGAAGAAACAAATTATCAGAACCTCTGGGATACCGTAAAGGCAGTCCTAAGAGGGAAATTAATAGCACTGCAAGCCTTCCTCAATAGAACAGAAAGAGAGGAAGTTAACAATTTAATGGGACATTTCAAGCAACTACAAAAGAAAGAACATTCCTACCCCAAACCCAGTAGAAGAAAAAAAATAATTAAATTGGAGCAGAATTAAATAAAATTGAAAACAAAAGGATTATACAACAGATCAATAAATAAAAAAGTTGGTTTTTTGAAAAGGTCAGCAAAATAGATAAACCTTTGGCTAACCTAAACATGAGAAGAGTAAAATCTCTAATTTCATCAACCAAAAATGGTAAAGATGAAATAACAACAGACTCCTCAGAAATTCAAAAAATCCTAAATGAATATTACAAGAAACATTATTTTTAGACATATGAAAATCTGAAGGAAATTGACCAATACTTGGAAGCACACCACCTTCAAAGACTTAGCCAGAATCAAGTGGAAATGTTAAACAGGCCTATATCAAGTTTCGAAATAGCATCAACTATACAAAATCACCCTAAAAAAAAAAGCCCGGGACCAGATGGCTTCAGGTCATAATTCTATCAAACTTTGAAGGAGGAACTAGTACCTATACTACTCAACCTTTTCCAAAATACAGAAAAAGAAGGAATACTACCAAATACATTCTATGAAACAAACATCACCTTGATCCCCAAATCAGGAAAAGACCCAACAAGAAAAGAAAATTATAGACCAATATCACTAATGAATATTTATGCGAAAATATTCAACAAGATCCCAACTAACGGATTCCAGCAACAGATCAAACAAATTGTACGCCATGACCAATTGGGTTTTAACCCAGTGTCTCAAGGCTGCTTCAATATATGTAAATCTAGAAATATAATTCATCACATAAACAAATTAAAGAACAAAGACCATATGATTCTCTCAATTGATGCAGAAAAAGCTTTTCATAATATCTGGCATATTTTCATGATCAGAATACTTAAGAAAATTGGAATAGAAGGGACATTTCTTGGAAGATGGGCAATATGGCCAACTGCAGGCAGCCTCCGTAAGATGCTCCTGTCCAGAGGGAAGAATAACATCCAGAAAGTACACAATTAAGCTAAAGACTGGGAGCCGACCTGAGAGAGAAGAGTGAAAACTGCAGGTCACCTCTGCTAAGGCAAGCTCCGACTCCAAGAAAACAAACTTCAGCTAAGACTTCACCAGAGTCACTGATCCAATAGGATTGAACAAGAACAAGCTGAATACAAGACAAAGCCATCTATCCCCAATACACCAAGCAGGTTTCCTCAGGCTCAGACTGTAATACTGTATGGGTCCTTTGCAAAACTAAAGGGGAAAAAACTGCAGTCATCAGTCCCAGATCCTGAACAAAGGCCTGGTTAACCACAACTCCAAGAAATCCCAAACCAATTTCACCTTATCTGACCACCTAGACAATGGTGAAAAACAATCATGAGGCAGAATAAGCAGAAAAACTCTGGCAACATGAATAATCAGGGTACATCTACTCCCCCAAGGAATGATAAAGCAGACACAGCACAAGATCTCATTCATAAGCAAATGGCTGACATATCAGAAATCGAGTTCAGAATTTGGATAGCAAATAAGATCAAAAGAATGGAGGAAAAGATGGAATTAGAATTTAAAGCAGTAATTCAGGGGGAGGGGGCAAGATGGATGACTGGAAGCAGCCTCTGACAGAAGGTCCTGACCAGAGGGAAGGACAATGTCCAGAAAATACCCAATTAACCTGAAGATGGGGAGCCCAGCCAAGAGACTAGTGAGATAATTGCAGGCCACCTCTGCTGAGGCAAGCTATGACTCCAAGAAAGCAATCCTCAGGTACAAAACTCATCCAAAAGGAAAAGTGTCCAACCCCTTCCCAAAGAAACCTGTGGGGTTATTTTTTTTTTCCTTTCTCTCTTCGTTTGCTCCTGTAGGTTTTCTACAGGTGAGTAGTGAACTGAGGACCTCTTGTCTCACCCCACAGGTGAGAGCTGTAAGAAGTGGAGACTACTTCCTCCAGAGGGACCCTGCAGTTACTCTTACCAATAATTTTACCAGGCAGAAAAATTGAACAAACATTTTCCTTGCCATTCCGAAATTCCAGTCCAACCTTCCCCCCCTCACCTATTAAACCAGAACTCTAACCCCTGCTGAGACTGTGGGAGGAGGCTCATGAGCAGCGACCCACTTCCCAGTCTGCTGGACCAAGCACACGACCCCCCACCCCCGCCAGGCCCGAGTCAGCTGGAGCCCTGTGTCCTGTGCACTGCCCCTGTGCCCACCCTGTCTCTGTGCCACACTGTGAGTCCCAAGCCCTGGCACCCTTCCTGCTTCCACACCGCACCCAGCTTGAACATAGTGCTGGAGCTGGGATGCCGCGCACTGTCCCGGGCAACCTCCCTGCCTCCGCGCCATGCTGGCTGAGCCAGAGACTTCTGGAGCCATGCACAACAACAGCCCTCCTGCCATGCCAGGCCCCTGCCCGATCAGAACCATGAGATACGAGCCACAAGCAGAGAGGTGCTCTCCTTGCTGAAGTCACCAGGTGCTGGACACTGCCAGAGTCACGTACTGCATCCCCCGCCCTGCTGCTGCATCTCTCTGCACCACGCTTCTGCAGTTGCTCACACAGCCAGAATTTCCTGGCTTTGGAAGTGGCAGAGGAACTGTGCAGGGTCACTTCCCACAAAGATACAGCAACAATAGAGTGATCCGGCAGGAGTCTAATCTTGGAGAGACACCTCCCCCTCTGTGCACTGCCAGAGAAAACCAGAATTAACTCTATAGGGATACCGGTGCTGCAGAGCAGCAGGGGCAAAGGCGTGATGGCTGAGGGACAAAAGTACTTGCTGTCCTGTTGCCCCCAGGATTAGACTGAGCCCAACTGGAACACTGCCCAGTGGCTATTGAAGAGATGAGGCAGGCAGGCCTCAGTTCCCCCAGCTAGCTGGTAGCAGAGGGCAATGGCTGGGCCATGGGAGGAATTGACCTTCCTTTGACTCTGACAGGCACAAAGCCCTGGCACTACTGCTTATTGGAGGGAGCAGTACTGCAGCCCTGTGGGGTCATCAGTGACTGGGCATGGAAAAGGAGGAAAGTGGAGAAAAACTCAGCTCCTTGGTCCAACTGTGATACTGGGAAGCATTTCTGACTCCATAGAGCACCAGAGTAAGCCAAATCTGAGCAGCCAGCAGACCTCTGCTATCTAGCTGCTAGAGACCTTTCGAACTATCCCACTTGAGAGCTCATACTGACTGGGTCAATTGGTTCAGAACCCCTAACCTGGGACAATCACCCAAGGACCCTCTGGGGTGATAATCTGGTGGTGCAGTAACAGGAAACGTTGATTTTCCCCTTCTAGTTGCTGTCCATGGGCTGTAGGATGTCTTAATTGCTTGTTTTTCTCCACAGCTAAGACTTCACCAGAGTCACTGATCGACCAGGATTGTACAAGAACCAGCTGAATACAAGACAGAGCCACCTAAACCCACCATACCAAGCAGGTTTCTTCAGTCTCAGACTGTAATGTTGTACAGGTCCTGTGCAAAGCTAAAGGGGAAAAAGCTGCAGTCATCAGTCCCAGATCCTTAACCAAGGGCAGGTTAACCACAACTCCAGTAACCCTCAATCCAATTTCACCTTACCTGCCCACCTAGCCAATGGTGAAAAACAATCATGAAGTGGAATCAGTGGAAAAATTCTGACAACATGAATAATCAAAGTAAATCAACTCCCCCAAGAAATGATAAATCAGACACAGCACAAGATCCCATTCACAAACAAATGTCTTAGATGTCAAAAATCGAGTTCAGAGTTTGGATAGCAAATAAGATCAACAGAATGGAGGAAATGATGAAATTAGAACTCAAAGCAAAAATTCAAAAGATGTCTCAAGAATTCAACAAATTCAAAGACAAAATCACCAAAGATTTTGACACATTGAAGCAAGATTTTGCAGCTCTCAAAGATGTAAAAAATACAGTTGAATCCCTCAGTTACAGAATGGACCAGGCAGAAGAAAGGATCTCTCACATTGAAGACAAAGCTTTTGAAATGGTTCCAAACGCACAAAGAGGAAAAAAGGTGGAGAACAAAAATGGAACATTGTCTCAGAGAGCTCTGGGATAATTTGAAGAGATCTAATATTCACCTTATAGGAATACCTTAAAGTGATGAGGTTGCTGCGAAGGATACAGATGCTTTGCTTCATGAAATAATTAGAGAGAAATTTCCAGACATACCAAAAGATTCTGAAATTCAAATAGCAGGCATTTTGGAACACCAGCATGACTCAACCCAAATAAAAATTCTCATAGACACATTATAATTAACTTTGCTAAAATTAATATGAAGGAGAAAATTCTTCAAGCTGTAAGACGTAAGAAAACCATAACAAACAAGGGGAAGAACTTTAGAATGCTTGCAGATCCCTCTGCTAAAAACTTTCAAGCCAGAAGAGGGTGGTCATTGAACTTTAATCTCCTTAAACAAAATAACGTTCAACCCAGGATCCTGTATCCAGCTAAACTGAGTTTCATATATCATGGAGAAATTAAATACTTTAATGACATTCATGTGTTGAAGAAATTTACCACAACTAAACCAGCTGTTCAGGATATTCTCAGACCTATTATCCATAATGAACAACACAATCCTTCACCACCAAAGTGAACTCACTCAGAAACTTTTGATCAAATTCCAACTTCCATAATGGCAAAAGAATTAAACATGTCCACTGGACTTTCGAAAAACTCGATACCCAAAATACTATCTGGCTTATCATTACTCTCAATTAATGGGAATGGTTTAAATTGCCCTCCAAAGAGACACAGGTTGGCTGACTGCATACAAAAATTCAGGACAGACATCTGCTACATTCAAGAAACTCACGTTACCTTAACAGATAAACATAGACTTATGGTGAAGGGATGGTCTTCAAGCAAATGGAAATCAGAAAAACTCAGGTGTTGCAATTTTATTCGCAGATACAATAGGCTTTAAACCAATTAAACTAAGAAAAGATAATGATAGTCACTTCTTATTTGTTAAGGGCAACACTCAACATGATGAGATTTCAATTATCAACATCTATGCACCCAACCAGAATGTGCCACTGTTTATTAGAGAAACTCTAACTGACATGAGCAAATTGATTTCCCCAGCACCATAATTATTGGAGACTTTAATACTGCTCTGGCAGTGTTGGTTAGATCCTCATAAAAGAAGCTAAGCAAAGAAATTTTAGAAATAAACTTAACCATTCAACATTTACATCTAATAGACATCTACAGAACATTTCATCCTAACAGAACTGAATAAACATTCTTATCAGCCCATGTATCAGATCATCCTCCAAAATTGATCACATCTTAGGTCACAAGTCTAACCTCAACAAATTTAGAATAGAATCATTCCTAGTATTTTCTCGGACAATCACGACATAAAAGTTGAACTCAGTAACAACAGGATTCTCCACATGCATACAAAAACATTGAAACTAAATAACCTCATGCTGAACGACAGCTGGGTCATAGATGAGATCAAAAAGGAAATTACCAAATTTTTGGAGCCAAACAATAATGAGGACATGAACAATCAGAACCTCTGGGATACCACACAGGCAGTCCTAAGAGGAAAATTCATAGTGTTGCAAGCCTTCCACAAGAGAACGGAAACAGGGGAAGTCAAGAACTTAGTGGGACATCTCAAGCAACTGAAAAAGGAAGAACTTTTCAACCTTAAACCAAGCAGAAGAAAAGAAATAACAAAAATTAGAGCAGAACTAAATGAAATTGAAAAAAAGGAATCATACGACAGATCAACCAATCAAAAAGGTGGTTTTTTGAAAAGGTTAATAAAATAGATAAACATTTGGCTAACCTAACTAGAAATAGAAGAGTAAAATCCCTAATTTCATCAATCAGAAATGATAAAGGCCAAATAACAACAGACTCCTCAGAAATTCAGCAAATCTTTAATGAATGCTACATAAAAATCTACTCTCAGAAGTATGAAAATCTGAAGGAAATAGATCAATACTTGGAAACATGCCACCCTCCTAAACATAGCCAGAAAGAATTGGAAATGTTGAACAAGCCTACAACAAGTTCTGAAATAGCATCAACTATAAGAACTCTCCCCCAAAAGAAAAGCCCGGGATGAGATGGTTTCACATAAGAATTCTACCAAACCATTAAAGAGGAACTAGTACCTGTACTACTTAATTTTTTCCAAAACGTAGGAAAAAAAAAGAAATACTTCCCAACACATCCTATGAAGCAAATAGCACCATGATATCCAAACCAGGAAAAGACCCAACAAGAAAGAATATTAAAGATGAATATCTCTAATGAATATTGATGCAAAAATATTCAATAAGATCCTAGCAAACAGAATCCAACAACACATCAAACAAATTATACACCACGACCAAGTGGGTTTCAACCCAGGGTCCCAAAGATGGTTCAATATACGTAAATTAATAAATATAACACATCACATACACGAATTAAAAAAACAAAGACCATATGATTCTCTCAATTGATGCAGAAAAAGCTTTTGACAATATCCAGCATCCTTTCTTGATCAGAACGAATAAGGAAATAGAGAATTAACATTTCTTAAACTGAGAGAGGCCATCTACAGCAAACCCACAGCCAATATCATAGTGAATGAAGTAAAATTAAAATCATTTCCACTCAGATCAGGAACCAGGCAAGGATGCCCACTGTATCCATTGCTTTTTTTTTTTTTTTTGTAGAGACAGAGTCTCACTCTACCACCCTTGGGTAGAGTGCCATGGCATCACACAGCTCACAGCAACCTCTACCTCTTGGGCTTACGCAATTCTCTTGCCTCAGCCTCCCAAGCAGCTGGGACTACAGGCGCCCACCACAACGCCTGGCTATTTTTTTGTTGCAGTTTGGCTGGGGCTTGGCTTGAACCCACCACCCTCGGCATACGGGGCCGGCGCCCTCCTCACTGAGCCACAGGCGCCACCCGTATCGATTGCTTTTTAACATTGTAATAGAAGTCTTAGCAACTGCAGTCAGGCAAAAGAAGGCAATCAAGAGGATACAAATAGGACCTGAAGAGATTAAACTGTCACTATTCACAGACAATATGATTATATATCTGGAAAATCCCAGGGAATCAACTACAAAAATCCTAGACGTGATCAAGGAATATAGCACCATCTCAGGATACAAAATTAACATGCATAAATCTGTAGCCTTTATATACACCAACAATAGTCCAGGGGAAAAAAAATCAAGGATTCTATTCACTTTACAATAGTGCCAAAGAAAATGAAATATCTGGGAGTGTACCTAACTAAGGATGTGAAAGATCTCTATAAAGAGAACTATGAAACTCAGAAAAGAAATAGCTGAAGATGTTAACAAATGGAAAAATATACCATGCTCATGGCTGGAAAGAATCAACATTGTTAACATGTCTATACGACCTAAAGCAATCTACAGATTTAACGCGATCCTTATTAAAGCACCTCTGTCATATTTTAAAGACCTGAAAAAATTAGTACTTTGTTTTACATGGAAACTGAAAAAAACCTCGAATAGCCAAGACATAACTCAAAAATAAAAACAAATTGGGAGGAATCACGCTTCCAGACTTCAGACTATACTATAAATCAATAGTGATCAAGACAATATGATACTGGTCCAAAAATAGAGAGGTAGATGGATGGAACAGAATTGAAGACCAATAAGTGAACCCAGACACTTATCATCATTTGATTTTTTGATAAAACTATTAAAAATATAAATTGGGGGAAAGATTCCTTATTCAATAAATGGTGCTGGATGAATTGACTGACAATTTATAGAAGACTGAAACTGGACCCGCACCTTTCTCCTCTAACAAAAATTGACTCTTACTGGTTAAAGGACTTAAACTTAAGACATGAAACTATAAATATTCTTAGATAGAGTGCAGGGGAAACACTTGAAAAAATTGGCCTGTGAGAATACTTCATGACAAAGACACCCCAGGCAATTGAAGCAAGATCAAAAATACATTACTGGTATCTATCAAATTAAAAAGCTTCTGCACTGCCTAGAACATACTAAGTAAAGCAAATAGACAGCCCTCAGAACAGGAGAAGATTTTTGCAAGTTATACTACCAACAAAGGTCTAATAACCAGAATCCACAGAGAACTCAAATTTATTACTAAGCAAAAAACAAGTGATCCCATTTCATTGTGGGCAAAAGACATGAACAGAAGCTTCTGAAGAAGACAGGTGCATGGCCTACAGACACATGAAAAAATCTCATTATCTTTAATCATCAGAGAAATGCAAACCAAAACTATTCTTACATACAATCTAACTCCAGTAAGAGTAGCCCACATCACAAAATCCCAAAACTACAGATGTTGGCATGGATGTGGAGAAAAGGGAACACTTATGCACTCCTGGTAGGAATGCAAGCTAGTACGTTCCTTTTGAAAAGAAGTTTGGAGAACAATCAGGGATCTAAATGTAGACCTGTCATTTGATCCTGCAATTCCTCTGCTAGGTGTATATTCAAAGGACCAAAAATCATTTGACAATAATGATATTTGCACCATATTGTTCACTGCAGGTCAATTTATAATTGCCAAGTCATGAAAGAAGCCCAAGTGCTCGTCAACAAATGAATGGATTAATAAATTGTGGCATATGTGTACCATGGAATACTATGAAGCATTAAAAAAATGGTGACTTTACCTCTTTTATGTTTACATGGATGTACCTGTAAAATATTCTTCTTAGTAAAATATCTCAGGAATGGAAGAAAAACATCCAATGTATTCAGTACTACTGTGAAACTAATTTATAATCACTCACACTTGCATATGAAGAATGAAACAGAACTATAGAGTAGGATGAAGGAGGGAAGGGTAAGGAGAGGGGAGGGGAGGTGGGTGGGTCTCTAGAGAGAGGGTTAGTAGGAAGACCACACCTATGCAGCACATTGCAAGTACAAGTTGGATCTATCAGGTGTAGAACACAAATGTCTTAATGCTATAATTAGGTAAATGAGGTGAAAGATATGTTGATAAGTATAATGTAAGCACTCCAATTTGTACAAATAATTAACACATCGAATTTCATAATGGCATAAATGTATTTATGATCTATGTACAAATGATTTAACAAAAAAAAAAGGGGGGGGCATTTCTTAAACTGATACAGGCCATCTACAGCAACCCACAGCCAATATTGTATTGAATGGAGTTAAGATGAAATAATTTCCACTCAGATAAGAAACCAGGCAAGGTTGCCCATTATCTCCCCTGCTCTTTAACATTGTAATGGCCATTACAATAGGGAAAAAAAGGTGATCCAGTGTATCCAGGGTGAAAAGAAATCAAACTTTCACTCTTCGCAGATGACATGATTGTATATCTGGAAAACACCAGGTATTCTACGACAAAACTCTTAGAAGTGATCAAGGAATATAGAAGCATCTCAGTTTACAAAGTCAGCACTCATAATTCTGTAGCCTTTATGTATACCAACAATACTCAAGCTGAAAATACAGTCAAGGACTCTATTCCGTTCACAATACTGCCAAAGAAGATGAAATATTTGGGAGTTTACCAAGTTTTGGCACAGTAACTGAGATAATGCCAGGAAGGCTATGTTAACCATTGTGATGAAAATGTGTCAAATGGTCTATGAAGCGAGTGTATGATGCCCCATGATCATATCAATGTATACAGTTATGATTTAATAAAAAAAATAAATAAATAAAAAGAAATATTTGGGAGTTTACCTAACAAAGGATGTGAAAGATCTCTATAAATAAACTATGAAACTCTAAGAAAGTAATAGCTGAAGATTTTAACAAATGGAAAAACATACCATGCTCATGGCTGGGAAGAATCAACATTATTAAAATATCCATACTACCCAAAGCAATATACAATTTTAATTCAACCCCTAGTAAAGCTCCACTGTCATACTTTAAAGATGTTGAAAAATAATACTTTGTTTTATATTGAATCAGAAAAAAACTCAAATAGCTAAGAAATTACTCAGAAATAAAAACAAAGCAGGAGGAATCATGCTACCAGACCTCAGACTATACTATAAATCCAAAGTGATCAAAACAGCACGGTACTAACACAAAAACAGATAGATAGCTGTATGGAACAGAATAGAGAACCAAGAGACGAACCCAGCCACTTACCGTTATTTGATCTTTGACAATCCAATTAAAAACATTCAGTAGGGAAAAGATTCCTTATTTAACAAATGGTACTGGGTAAACTGGCTTGTGACCTGTAGCAGATTAAAACTGGACCCACACCATTCACCATAATCTAAGATACACTCTCACTGGACTAAAGATTTAAACAAAAGACATGAAACAAAAATACTAGAAGAAAGTGCAGGAAAAACTCTTGAAGAAATCGGCCTGGGCCAATATTTTATGAGGAGGACCCCCAGAGCAATTGAAGCAGCTTCAAAATTACACTACTGGGACCTGACCAAACTAAAAAGCTTTTTCACAGCCAAGAACACAGCAAGTAAAGCAAGCAAACAGCCCTCAAAATGGGGGAAGATATTTGCAGGTTATGTCTCTAACAAAGCTTTTATAACCAGAATCCACAGAGAACTCAAACGTATTGACAAGAAAAGAACAAGTGATCCCATCTCAGGGTGTGCAACGGAATGAAGAGAAACTTCTCTGAAGAAGACAAGCACACAGCCTACAGACATATGAAAAAATGCTCATTATCCTTAATCATCAGAGAAATGCAAATCAAAACTACTTTGAGATATCTTCTAACTCCAGTAAGATTAACCCATATCACAAAATCCCCAAACCAGAGATGTTGGCGGGGATGTGGAGAAAAGGGAACACTTTTACACTGCTGGTGGGAATGCAAACTAATATGTTCCTTTTGGAAAGATGTTTTGAGAACACTTAGAGATCTAAAAATAGACCTGCGATTTGATCCTACAATTCCTCTACTAGGTATATATCCAGAAGACCAAAAATCACACTTTAACAAAGATGTTTGTACCAGAATGTTTATTGCAGCCCAGTTCATAATTACTAAGTCATGAAAGAAGCAGAAGTGCCCATCACCGATGAATGGATCAATAAGTTGTGGTATATGTACACCATGGAATATATATATATATATACACATTATACATATATATATTATACATATATATATATTATACATATATATATATATATTATACACCATGGAATCTTATGCAGCCTTAAAAAAAGATGGAGACTTCACAACTTTCATGTTTACATGGATGGAGCTGGAACATGTTCTTCTTAGCAATGTAACTCAAGAATGGAAGAAAAAGTATCTAATGTACTCAGCCCTACTATGAAACTAATTTTTAGCTTTCATATGAAGTCTATAACCCACTTATAGCCCTGGAATATGGGGGAAAGGGGAAAGGGAGGGGAGGGGAGGAGGGGGGATGGGTGGACAAAGGGTAATTGGTGGGACCACACCTACAGTTAATCTTACAAGGGTATATGTGAAATTTACTAAACGTAGAATATGAATGTCTCAACATGATATCTAAGAAAATACCATGAAGGCTATATTAACCAGTTTGATGAAAATATTTCAAATTGTGTATAAAACCAGCACATTGTAGCCCATGACTGCATTAATGTACACAGCTATGATTTCATTTAAAAAAATTAAAAAACAAGTTATAATTATATAAACAAATATTGTTTCCATAGAAAAATTTCTAGGATCTTATATATACAAGTGATAACAATACATGTGATAACAACTATGTTGTGTTTGTAATTTGAAATGGAAACAGAAAGAAATATTTTTCTAATTTTAAAATTGTATGCTTGAGATGCTTTCTTACACTTTGTTGTATTGTGTTTTCATTTTCATTCATTTTGAAATGCTTTTTTTTCCTCCTTCATTTTTTCCTTGAGACAGGACCTCCTTCTGTGACCTGAGCTGCATTGCAGTGGCACCGTAAAAGCTCACAGCAACCTAAAATTCCTGGGCTTATCCAATCCTCCTTCCTCAGCCGACTGAGTAGCTGAGACTACAGGCATGCACCATTATGCCTGGCTAATTCTTCTATTTTGGAAAGATAGGTCTCAGTCTTGCTCAGGCTAGCCTTTAACTGGCCTCAGGAGATTCTCCCACCTTTACCTCTCAAAGAGTTAGAATTTCAGGCATGAACCACTGCATCTGGACACCTCAAAGTATATTCTAATCTTCTTGAGATATATTCTTTAATCCATTGATCATTGAAGAGTACAGTATTTAATTTATACATATTTGTGAGTTTCTCAAACTTCTGGTTATTGATTTTCTTTTTCAATGTTTTATTAATATTTTTTATTAATATTAAATCATAGCTGTGTACATTAATGCAATCATGGGGCACCATACACTGGTTTCATAAACAGTTTGACACATTTTCATCACACTGGTTAACATATACTTCCTGGCATCTTCTTAGTTATTATGTTCAGACATTTATATTCTACATTTACTAACTGTCACATGTACCCTTTTAAGATGCACTGCAGTTATATTCCCACCAATCACCCTCCCTCCACACATCATCCCCCCTCCCTCACCTCCCTCTCCCTCTTCCCCTTATTCTTAGGTTATAACTGGGTTATACCTTTCATGTGAAAGCCATAAATTAGTTACATAGTAGGACTGAGTACATTTGAATACTTTTTCTTCCATTCTTGAGATACTTTACTAAGAAGAATATGTTCCAGCTCAATCCATGTAAACATGAGAGAGGTAAAGTCTCCATCTTTCTTTAAGGCTGCATAATATTTCATGGTGTACCTATACCACAATTTATTAATCCATTCGTGGATCGATGGGCACTTGGGCTTTTTCCATGACTTAGCAATTATGAATTGGGCTGCAATAAACATTCTGGTACAAATATTTTTGTTATGATGTGATTTTGGTCTTCTAGGTATATGCCTAGGAGAGGTATTATAGAATTGAATGGCAGATCTATTATTAGATTTCTAAGTGTTCTACAAACATTTTTCCAAAAGGAATGTATTCATTTCCATTCTCAACAGCAGAGAAGTATTCCCTTTTCTCTACATCCACGCCAACATCTCTGGTCTTGGGATTTTGTGATATGGGCTAATCTTACTGGAGTTATATGGTATCTCAAAGTAGTTTTGATTTGCATTTCTCTGATGATTAAAGGCTGTTTTAATATATGTAAATCTATAAGTATAATTCAGCACATAAACAAATTAAAAAACAAAGACCATATGATTCTCTCAATTGATGCAGAAAAAGCTTTTGATAATATCCAGCATCCCTTCATGATCAGAACACTTAAGAAAATTGGTATAGAAGGGACATTTCTTAAACTGATAGAGGCCATCTACAGCAAACCCACAGCCAATATTGTATTGAATGGAGTTAAACTGAAATCATTTCCACTCAGATCAGGAACCAGACAAGGCTGTCCATTGTCTCCACTGCTCTTTAACATTGTAATGGAAGTTTTAGCCATTGCACTTAGGGAAGAAAAGGCGATCAAGAGTATCCTTATAGGGTCAGAAGAGATCAAACTTTCGCTCTTCACAGATGATATGATTGTATATCTGGAAAACACCAGGGATTCCACTACAAAACTTTTAGAAGTGATCAAGGAATACAGCAGCAACTCAGGTTACAAAATCAACATTCATAAATCGGTAGCCTTTATATATACCAACGATACTCAAGCTGAAAAAACAGTTAAGGATTCTATTCCGTTAAAAGTAGTGCCAAAGAAGGTGAAATATTTGGGAGTTTCTCTAACAAAGGATGTGAAAGAACTCTATAAAGAACTATGAATCTCTAAGAAAAGAAATAGCTGCAAATGTTAACAAATGGAAAAACATACCATGCTCATGGCTGGGAAAAGTCAACGTTGCTAAAATGTCCATATTACCCAAAGTAATATACAATTTTAATGCAATCCCTATTAAAGCTCCACTGTCATACTTTAAAGATATTAAAAAAATAACACTTCACTTTATATGGAATCAGAAAAAACCTTGACTAGCCAAGACATTACTCAGAAATAAAAACAAAGCTTCTGTTTCCCTCTGTGGGTGTGATATCTCAGCCACAGTCCTCACTCTGAACATCTAGCATCTTACTACCCTGTTTCCCCGAAAATAAGACAGTGTCGTCCTGATGGCAGACAGGATGGACGTGTAGCCCACCTCTCCCAAGCCATCAGGTGAGAGGAAAGGTGGTCTGGACCTTCCCTGTGTGTGGATTATTGGAGTGGACAGACAGCTGGAGACGCCCAGCGAACTGGCGGATTGCTATATATGATGGGTAATTTAAAGCCGCAGACTCTGTTGTAGAGATTCTTCCCTGCTGTGCCGAGACAGCCAGCAGGGCCCTCCCCTACGGAGGTCAGCACCTTGTAAATGCTGACAAAACCCAATTGACAAATAATTATTCCTGAACTGACGGAGGCATCCGAAAGGAGAGCCACTCAAAACCACGGGGAGCTGGGCAAACTGTTGGACAATTGAAGGGAAGGGATCCTGCCGGGAAACAGACATTTAGAACTACCCAAAAAAACGGCCACCTTTCCCCAAGGCATTGGAGGGGGCTGGCGATTTAGGCGGCATGGCGAACTGGCGGACGCCCATCCAAAAGGGAAACTCTGAACCATAAAACCCAGAATAAGTTTCCCAAACGCTCCAACCACGGGACCCGGCTTGAAGCCGCAGACTGGGCTTTGGCTGCTAAAGCCAGGAAGCTACTGAAGCCGCGGACCCGGCTTTGCCTGCTGAGGCCGCAAATTTGGCTTCAGCCCCAGAGCCAGCTACAGCAGATAAAACCACAAGCCCGCCAACGACTGCGCAAACTCAACACCACTCCCCCAACAGCCAATTGCAGTCACCAGTTTGCAGGAGAACCTGGGAACAGAGTGGAAAGACTTGAGATGCATGGACACCTGCACTGAGTGGGAAGGTTGGTCGCAAGTGCTGTCTGGAAAAAGAACAGCCGAGGTTACACAATTCTTAGGCGACAAACTTTTGCAGAAATTTCAAAATGGCGATCATCCATGGAAGGTGGTTACCACAGTAACAGTCTAAACTGTAAATCAGGTTTAAGCCTCGGAACCACTCACAGCGCCACCTGTTGTCCAGAAAGTATATTGCAGTATGAATATATTCCTACGAAAGTTGATCCCTACAGAAGACATATAGATATATATAGGTATATTTCTACACACAAGAATATTTTTGGAGTTGGTACCTTTTTTTTGTTTTGTTTTGTTTTTTGGTTTTTTTCGTTTTCGTGTTTTTTTGTTTGTTTTGTTTTTCTCTATTTTTTTTTTATTAAATCATAGCTGTGTACATTAGTATAATCATGGGGCACCATACACTTGGTTCATAGACCGTTTGACACATTTTCATTACACTAGTTAACATAGTTTTCATGGCATTTTCTTAGTTATATTCCTAAGACCTTTACATTCCACTTTTACTAGAATTCACATATTCCCTTGTAAGATGCACCACAGGTGTAATCCCATTAATCCCCCTCCCTCCATCTACCTCCCCCCTCCCTACCCTCCTTTTCCCCCTTCTCCCTATTCTTAGGTTGTAACTGGGTTATAGCTTTCATGTGAAGGTCCTACATTAGTTTCATAATAAGGGTGAGTACATTGGGTAATTTTTCTTCTTGAGACACTTTACTAAGAATAATATGTTCCAGCTCCATCCATGTAAACATGAAAGAGGTAAAGTCTCCATCTTTTTTAAGGCTGCATAATATTCCATGGTGTACATATTCCACAATATATTCATCCATTCGAGGATCAATGGACACTTGGGCTTTTTCCATGACTTAGCAATTATGAATAGGGCTGCAATAAATATTCTCATACAAATATCTTTGTTATCATGTGATTTTTGGTCTTCTGGGTATATACCCAGCAGAGGGATTACAGGATTGAATGGCATATCTATTTTTAGATCTCTAAGTGTTCTCCATATCTCTTTCCAAAAGGAATGTATTAATTTGCATTCCCACCAGCAGTGCAAAAGTGTTCCCTTTTCTCCACATCAACGCCAACATCTCTGGCCTTGGGATTTTGTGATGTAGGCTAGTCTCACTGGAGTTAGATGATATCTCAAAGTAGTTTTGATTTGCATTTCTCTGATGATTAAAGATGATGAGCATTTTTTCATATGTCTGAAGGCCATGCGCCTCTGTTCTTCACAGAAATTTCTCTTCAAGTCCTTTGCCCAGCCTGCGATAGGATCCCTTGTTCCTTTCTTATTAATGCGTTTGAGTTATCTGTGGATTCTGGTTATTAAACCTTTGTCGGAGACATAACCTGCAAATATCTTTTCCCACTCTGAGGGCTGTTTGCTTGCTTTACTTACTGTGTTCTTGGCTGTGCAGAAGCTTTTTAGTTTGACCAAGACCCAATAGTGAATTTTTGAAGCAGCTTCAATTGCCCAGGGGGTCCTTCTCATGAAAAACTCGCCCAACCCAATATCTTCAAGGGTTTTCCCTGCACACTCTTCTAGTATTTTTATAGTTTCATGTCTTAGGTTTAAATCTTTAATCCAGTGAGAGTCTATCTTGGTTAATGGCGAGAGGTGTGGGTCCAGTTTCAGTCTTCTACAGGTTGTCAGCAAGTTCACCCAGCACCATTTGTTAAATAGGGAATCTTTTCCCCATTGAATGTTTTTAATTGGCGTGTCAAAGATTAAATGATGGTAATTAGCTGGATTCATCTCTTGGTTCTCTATTCTGTTCCAGACGTCTGCTTCTCTGTTTTTGTGCCAGTACCATGCTGTGTTGATCACTATCGATTTGTAGTATAGTCTGAGGTCTGGTAGCGTGATTTCTCCTGCTTTGTTTTTATTTCTGAGTAATGTCTTGGCTTTTCGAGGTTTTTTCTGATTCCATATAAAACTAAGTATTTTTTTTTCAAGATCTTTAAAATATGACAGTGGAGTTTTAATGGGGATTGCGTTGAAATTATCTATTGCTTTGGGTAGTATGGACATTTTAACAATGTTGATTCTTCCCAACCATAACCATGGTATATTTTTCCATTTGTTAACATTCTCAGCTATCTCTTTTCTTAGAGTTTCATAGTTCTCTTTATACAGATTTTTCACGTCCTTAGTTAAATAAACTCCCAAGTATTTCATTTTCTTTGGCACTACTGTGAATGGAATAGAGTCCTTGTTTTTTCAACTTGACTATTGTTGGTATATATAAAGGCTACCGATTAATGAATGTTGATTTTGTAACCTCAGACGCTGCTGTATTCCTTGATCACTTCTAAGAGTTTTGTAGTAGAGTCCCTAGTATTTTCCAGATATACAATCATAGCATCTGCAAAGAGCGAAAGTTTGATCCCTTCTGACCCTATGTGATACCCTTGATCGCCTTTTCCTCCCTAACTGCGGTGGCCAAAACTTCCATTACAATATTAAAGAGCAATGGACACAATGGGCAGCCTTGTCTGG
The DNA here is from genome assembly GCF_027406575.1 of Nycticebus coucang. Classification (NCBI taxonomy): domain Eukaryota; kingdom Metazoa; phylum Chordata; class Mammalia; order Primates; family Lorisidae; genus Nycticebus; species Nycticebus coucang. The sequence continues at coordinate 82,727,828 of NC_069804.1, forward strand.
TTCCAGATCTGAGTGGAAATGATTCCAATTTAACTCCATTCAATATGATATTGGCTGTGGGTTTGCTGTAGATGGCCTCTGTCAGTTTAAGCAATGTCCCTTCTATACCAATTTTCTTAAGTGTTCTGATCATGAAGGGTTGTTGGAGGTTATCAAAAGCGATTTCTGCATCGATTGAGAGAATCATATGGTCTTTTTTTTTAATTTGTTTATGTGCTGAATTATACTTTTAGATTTACATATATTAAAAAAGCCTGTAATATGGATGACCATCCTTTCACTCTGAATCTGTATTTGCCTTTTGGGTTAAGATGTGACTCTTGTATGCAACAAATGTCTGGCCTGAGTTTTTGTATCCTGTCAGCTAACCTATATCTCTTTAGAGGGCAGTTTAAGCCATTCACACTAATGGAGAGTATTGATAATTTTGGTGAAATTTTGGGTATTGAGTTTTTTGAAAGTCCAGTGGGCATTTTTAATCCTTTTGCCATTGTGCAAGTTGGAGTTTGATCAGAAGTTTCTGAGTGGGTTTACTTTTGTAGTAGAGGACTGGGTTGGTTATTATGGGGGATAGGTCTGAGAATATCCTGAAGAGCTGGTTTAGTAAGGCAAATTTCTTTAGCATATGAATGTCATTAAAGTATTTAATTTCTCCATCATAAATGAAACTCAGTTTAGCTGGATACAAGATCCGCGTTCCACCCAATTCAGTGCTGCCTCAGGCAAACCCTTTACTCACAGGGCCTGTTTTTCAGTCACAGGTGTATTCCCTACTGGTTGCCATCTGAGAAGATGCTCGGCCTCATCTGGTTGCCCAGGAAGATAGGAGGAGAGGCTATGGGATATCTGGGCATGGACCTTGTTATTGCTGAAGACGGTTGTTGCTCTGCATCTCGGGGCACCACCGCTCCAGTGTAATTCCCTCTCAGGTGACCGTTGTCTTCTCACTCCTTTGCTGCAGAGTCAGCACTGGCCAGCTGCAGTACAGGTCCTGTCTGCACCTCTCAAGAGTTCACCCAAGAATCTGGACTCCTGGGCGGGCAGGTCTCCAGATCACAGAGTGTGAGTGGAGGGGAGTGTTAGGAGCTCAGAGTTGGAGGTCGTAACACCAAGCTCATTGAGACCAAATCAACAAATAAACAGATACAAAGGTTACCAGGCACACGGGCCCACAGATACACAGACAGACGGAAACACATAGACATACAGGTAACAGCCACGACCACAGCAATATAAGAATAACTGAAATAAAAATAGTGATCATTGTAAAATAATTGAAAGAAAGGAAAAAAATAGGGAGAAAAAGTGGTGTTATTAGGAATGTTAAATGAGAAGAAAGAAGAAATTAAAATTAGAAGACATAGAAATAAAAAATATATTTATATAAAAAGTAATAATAAAAAATTATCGAAATCTCCTCTAAGAAAACGGTGAGGAAAAACAGACAAAAACAGAACAAACAAAAAAAAAAAAACACGAAAACCAAAAAAAGAAATAAAAAAGCCACCAACTACAAAAATATTCTTGCGTGTAGAAATATACCTATATTTATCTATATGTCTGCGGTAGGGATCAACTTTCGTAGGAATATATTCATACTGCAATATACTTTCTGGACAACAGGTGGCACTGTGAGTAGTTCCGAGGCTTATGCCTGATTTACAGTTTATACTGTTACCATGGTAACCACCTTCCATGGCCGATGGCCATTGTGGAATTTCTGCAAAAGTTTGTCGCCTAAGAATTGTGTAACCTCGGCTGTTCTTTTCCAGACCGCACTTGCGACTGACCTTCCCACTCAGTGCAGGTGTCCATGCTTCTCAAGTCTTTCCACTCTGTTCCTAGGTTCTCCTGCAAACTGGTGACTGCAATTGGCTGTAGGGGGAGTGGTGTTAAGTTTGTGTGGTCGTTGGCGGGCTTGCGGTTTTATCTGTTGTAGCTGGCTCCCGGGGCTGAAGCCAAGTTCACAGCCTCAGCAGCCAAAGCTGGGTCCATGGCTTCAGTAGCTTCCCGGCTTTAGCAGCCAAAGCCCGGTCCGAGGCTTCAAGCCGGGTTCCGGGGTTGCAGCGTTCGGGGGACTGATTTTGGGTTTTATGGTTCAGAGTTTCTCTTTTGGATTGGAGCCCACCAGTTTGCCACACAGCATAAACTGCCAGCCCCCTCCAACGCCTGGGGGAAATGTGCCCGCCCTTTTGGTTAGTTCGAAATGTCTGTTTCAAGGGCAGGATCTCTTCCCTTCAATTGTCCAACAGTTTTCACAGCTCCCCGTGGTTTTGAGTGGCTCTCCTTTTTGATGCCTCCCTCAGTTCAGGAATAATTATTTGTCAATTGGGTTTTGTCAGCATTTACAAGGTGCTGACCTCCATAGGGGAGGGGCCTGCTGGCCAGCATGGCCCAGCAGGGAAGAATCTCTACAACAGAGTCTGTGATTTTAAATTACCCATCATATATAGCAATCCGCCAGTTCGCTGGGCATCTCCAGCTGTCTGTCAATTCCAATAATCCACACATAGGGAAGGTCCAGACTGCCTTTCCTCTCACCTGATGGCTTTGGAGAGGTGGGCTACACGTCCCTCCTGTCCACCATCATGATCCGCCTCTGTTTTTGTCTGTTTTTTCCTCACCATTTTCTTAGAGGAGATTTTGATAATTTTTTATTATTACTTTTTATATAAATATATTTTTTATTTCTATGTCTTCTAATTTTAATTTCTTCTTTCTTCTCATTTAACATTCCTACTAACACCACTTTTTTCTCTCTTTTTTCTTTCTTTCAATTATTTTACAATTATCACTATTTTTATTGCAGTTGTTCTTATATTGCTGTTGTCGTGGCTGTTACATGTTTGTCTATGTGTTTGCGTCTGTGTCTGTATCTATGGGCCTATGTGCCTGGTAACCTTTGTATCTGTTTATTTGTTCACTTGGTGTCAATGAGCTTGGTGTTACGACCTGCAACCCTGAGCTCCTAACAATCCCCTCCATTCTCACTCCGTGATCTGGAGACCTGACCCCCCAGGAGTCCAGATTCTTCGGTGAACTCTCGAGAGGTGCAGACAGGACCTGACTGCAGCTGGCAAGTGCTGAGTCTGTAGCAAAGGAGCGAGAAGATGACGGTAGGCTAAGAGGGAATTACACTGGAGCAGTGGTGCCCCGAGGTGCAGAGCAACAGCCATCTTCCGCAATAAAAAGGCCCACACCCAGATATCCCATAGCCTCTCTTCCTATCTTACTGGGCAACCAGATGAGGCCGAGCATCTTCTCAGATGGTAACCACCACGGAACAGACCTGGGACTGAAACACAGGCCCCGGGAGTAAAGGGTTTGCCTGAGGTGGCACTGACATGGGTGGAACACGGGGACAAGAAAACACACCCGCAGAGCCGGGAACCCCCAAAGTTGGGCTGATCCAGAGGACCGTTTGACTGAGCCTAAGATGCACCTGGCCCTCAGGGGATCCCCAGCCTATACACAAAGGAGGACAAGAGGCTACAGCTGACAACTGATCGTGCTGCGAATACAAACCCACAGGAATAAAGACAGGGCCTGAGGCACAGCTTTTGGGAACTCAAATCAGGCCCTCCTCTGCAGAGGAATCAGGCAGGGTCAGAAACAACCTCCCACAGGGTTGTTCCATTTACCCAGTAACATAAATTAAGGGTGGGGCTAGAACTGAGTGAACACCTGCAGCCTCCATCAACTGCCTGAGGTTGACAGGCCACACCACCCCCTACTGGGTAAAGACAGAGAGTAGAGGCCTAGACGACCAGACACAGACTACCCTGTGACTTAGGCAGGTGTAGAACCCTGGAGTATCTGTTTACTGCAGACAACTGACTGGGTCACAGCCCTGTGGGAATAACAGCGACTCGGTGTGACAGAGCTACAAGGTGGGGAAGGAGGCATCAATCTTCCCAGACTGATCTATTTACTGGGTGGTTCTTCCTGACTCCACGCAGCACTGGAGGAAGCCATATTAGAGCAGTCACCAGACCCCTGTGATCCAGTTGCCAAGGACCTCTTGAGCTCTCCCACCTGAGGCAGCTGCTGACTGAGACAATTGATTTGGACCTTTTGAACTGAGCGACCCACCTGGGGACTATCCAGGTGGTGCCCTGGGTGTGTGGTTGTAGGAAGGTTTGATTTTCCTTTTCCATTTGTTGCCTGTGGTGGGTGGGATGACATAATTGCTTTTATTTCACGACAGCTGAGACTTCAACACAGAGTAACTGTTTCACTAGGGTCAAATAGAAACCAGCTGAAAACATGATGGAACCACTTAGCCCCTCTACAACAAACAGGGCCCCAGTATCTCAGGCCACAGCTCTGTACGGGTCCTCGACAAAACACCAGGGGAGAAATCAAAAGGAGTAAAACAATCATGGGGCGGAATCAGCAGAAAAACTCTGGTACCATGAATAACCAGAATAGATGAACCCCCCCAAGGAAAGATACAGGAGATGAAATTGAAGATCCCATTCACAAACAACTGGCTGAGATGTCAGAAATCGAATTCAGAATTTGGATGGCAAACAAAATTAACAAAATGGAACTAGAAATTCGTGGAGAAATCCAAAAGCTGTCTCAATAATTTAACGAAATTAAAGACAAAACCACCAAAGACTTAGACACACTGAAGCAAGTTGCAGCCCTCAAAGATATGAAAAATACAGTAGAATCCCTTAGCAACAGAATGGACCAAGCAGAGAAAGGATCTCCGACATCAAAAATAAAGTCTTTGAATGCTCCCAAACTCACAAAGAGGAAGAGAAATGGAGAGCAAAAATGGATAACTCTCTCAGAGAGCACTGGGATAACTCGAAGAAGGCACATATCCGATTCATAGGAATTCCTGAAACAGATGAAGTGGCCTCACTGGGCGCAGAGGCACTTCTGCATGAAATTATGAAAGAGAACTTTCCAGACATGCCTAGAAAACCTGAAATTCAGATAGCAGATAGCTTCAGAACCCCAGCACGACTCAACCCCAATAAGACATCCCCCAGGCATATCATAATTAACTTCACTAAAGTTAATATGGAGGAGAAGATTCTCAAGTCTGCCAGGCAAAAGAAAGCCATTAACTTCAAAGGGAAGAATATTAGAATGACTGCAGATCTCTCTGCTGAATCTTTTCAAGCTAGAAGAGGATGGTCATCGACTTTTAATGTCCTAAAGCAAAATAACTTTCAACACCAGATCTTTTACCCAGCTAAACTGAGTTTTATTTATGATGGAGAAATTAAATACTTCAATGACATTCATATGCTAAAGAAATTTCCCATAACCAAACCAGCTCTTCAGGATATTCTGAGACCTATCCTCCATAATAACCAACCCAATCCTGTACTACAAAAGTAAACTCACTCAGAAACTTCTGATCAAACTCCAACTTCCACAATGGCAAAAGGATTAAAAATGCCCACTGGACTTTCGAAAAACTCAATACCCAAAATTTCACCAAAATTATCAATACTCTCCATTAATGTGAATGGATGAAACTGCCCTCTAAAGAGACACAGGTTAGCTGACAGGATACAAAAACTCAGGCCAGACATTTGTTGCATACATGAGTCGTATCTTAACAAAAAAAGGCAAATACAGACTCAGAGTGAAAGGATGGTCATTCATATTTCAGGCAAATGGTAACCAGAAAAAGCAGGTGTTGCAATATTATTTGCGGATACAATAGGCTTCAAAGCAACAAAAGTAAGAAAGCACAAGAATGGTCACTTCATATTTTTTAAGGGTAAGACTCAATATGATGAGATTTCAATTATTAATATCTATGCACCCAACCAGAATGAACCTCAATTTATAAGAGAAACTCTAACAGACATGAGCAACTTGATTTCCTCCAACTCTATAATAGTCGGAGATTTTAACACTCCTTTGGCAGTGATGGATTGATCCTCCAACAAAAAGCTGAGTAAAGAAATTCTAGATTTAAATCTAACCATCCAGCATTCAGATTTAGCAGACATCTACAGAACATTTCATCCCAACAAAACTGAATACACATACTTCTCATCAACCCACAGATCTTACTCCAAAATGGATCACATCTTAGGTCACAAGTCTAACCTCAGTAAATTTAAAGGAATAGAAATTATTCCATGCATCTTCTCGGACCATCATGGAATAAAATTGAGATGAGTAACAACAGGAATCTGCATACCCATACAAAAACATGGAAGTTAAATAACCTTATGCTGAATGATAGCTGGGTTAGAGATGAGATCAAGAGGGAAACTGCCAAATTTCTGGAACAAAATGACAATGAAGACACGAACTAACAAACCTCTGGGACTCTGCAAAGGCAGTTCTAAGAGGGAAATTTATAGCACTGCAAGCCTTCCTCAAGAGAACGGAAAGAGAGGAAGTTAACAACTTAATGGCACATCTCACGCAACTGGAAAAGGAAGAACATTCCAACCCCAATCCAGTAGAAGAAAAGAAATAACCAAAATCAGAGCAGAAGTAAATGAAATTGAAAACAAAAGAATAATACAACAGATCAATAATTCGAAAAGCTGGTTTTTTCAAAAGGTCAACAAAATAGATAAACCTTTGGCCAACCTAATCAGGAAAAAAAGAGTAAAATCTCAAATCTCATCAATCAGAAATAACAAAGACAAAATAACAACAGACTCTTCAGAAATCCAAAAAATCCTTAATGAATATTACAAGAAACTTTATTCTCAGAAATACGAAAATCTGAAGGCAATTGACTGTTACTTGGAAGCACATCAATTTCCAAGACTTAACCAAAATCAAGTGGAAATTTTGTAGAGGCCCATATCAAGTTCGGAAATAACATAAACCATGCAAAATTTCCCCAAAAAGAAAAGCCCGGGACAAGATGGTTTTATGTCAGAATTCTACCAAACCTTCAAAGAGGAATTAGTACCTATATTGCTCAACTTGTTCCAAAAGGTAGAAAAAGAAGGAAGACTACCCAACACGTTCTATGAAGCAAACATCACCCTGATCCCCAAACCAGGAAAAGACCCAACAAGAAAAGAAAATTATAGACCAATATCACTAATGAATATAGATGCAAAAATATTCAACAAGATTCTAACAAACAGAATCCATCAACATATCAAACAAATCATACATCATGACCAAGTTGGTTTTATCCCAGGGTCTCAAGGCTTTTTCAATATACGTAAATCTATAAATGTAATTCATCACATAAACAAATTTAAAAACAAAGACCATATGATTCTCTCAATTGATGCAGAAAAAGCTTTTGATAACCTCCAAAAACCCTTCATGACTAGAACACTTAAGAAAATTGGTATAGAAGAGATAGTTCTTCAACTGATAGAGTCCATCTACAGCAAACCCACAGCCAATATCATATTGAATGGAGTTAAATTGGAATCATTTCCACTCAGATCTGGAACCACAGAAGGCTTCCCATTGTCTCCATTTCTCTTTAACATTGTAATGGAAGTTTTAGCCACCGCAATTAGGGAAGAAAAGGCGATCAAGGGTATCCACATGGGGTCAGAAGAGATCAAACTATCGCTCTTCGCAGATGATATGATTGTATATCTGGAAAATACTAGGGACTCTACTACAAAACTCTTAGAAGTGATCAAGGAATACAGCACCTTCTCAGGTTACAAAATCAACATTCATAAATCGGTAGCCTTTATATATACCAACAATAGCCAAGTTGAAAAAACAATGAAGGACTCTATCCCATTCACAGTAGTGCCAAAGAAGATGAAATACTTGGGAGTTTATCTAACAAAGGACGTGAAAGATCTATATAAAGAGAACTATGAAACTCTAAGAAAAGAGATATCTGAGACTGTTAACAAATGGAAAAATATACCATGCTCATGGTTGGGAAGAATCAACATTGTTAAAATGTCCATACTACCCAAAGCAATATATAATTTCAACGCAATCCCCATTAAAGCTCCACTGTCATACTTTAAAAATCTTGAAAAAACAATATTTCTTTTTATATGGAATCAGAAAAAACCTAGAATAGCCAAGACATTACTCAAAAATAAAAACAAAGCAGGAGGAATCACGCTACCAGACCTCAGACTATACTACAAATCGATAGTGATCAAAACAGCATGGTACTGGCACAAAAACAGAGATGTAGACGTCTGGAACAGAAAAAAGAACCAAGAGATGAATCCAGCTAATTACCGTTATTTAATCTTTGACAAGCCAATTTAAAACATTCAGTGGGGAAAAGATTCCCTATTTAACAAATGGTGCTGGGTAAACTGGCTGGCAACCTGTAGAGGACTGAAACTGGACCCACACCTCTCACCATTAACCACGATAGACTCTCACTGGATGAAAGATTTAAACCTAAGACACGAAACTATAAAAATACTAGAAGGGAGTGCAGTGAAAACCCTTGAAGATATTGGGTTGGGCGAGTTTTTCATGAGGAGGACCCCCACCCCGGGCAATTGAAGCTGCTTCAAAAATATATTATTGGGACTTGATCAAACTAAAAAGCTTCTGCACAGCCAAGAACACAGTAAGTAAAGCAAGCACACAGCCCTCAGAATGGGAAAAGATATTTGCAGGTTATATCTCCGACAAAGGTTTAATAACCAGAGTCTACACAGAACTCAAATTCATTAGCAAGAAAAGAACAAGTGATCCCATCGCAGGCTGGGCAAAGGACTTGAAGAGAAACTTCTCTGAAGAAGAGAGGCACATGGCCTTCAGACATATGAAAAAATGCTCATCATCTTTAATCATCAGAGAAATGCAAATCAAAACTACTTTGAGATATCATCTAACTCCAGTGAGACTAGCCTACATCACAAAATCCCAAGACCAGAGATGTTGGCGAGGATGTGGAGAAAAGGGAACACTTTTGCACTGCTGGTGGGAATGCAAATTAATACATTCCTTTTGGAAAGGGATATGGAGAACACTTAGAGATCTAAAAATAGATCTGCCATTCAATCCTGTAATCCCTCTACTGCGCATATACCCAGAAGACCAAAAATCACATTATAACAAAGATATTTGTATTAGAATATTTATTGCAGCCCTATTCATAATTGCTAAGTCATGGAAAAGGCCCAAGTGCCCATCGATCCACGAATGGATTAATAAATTGTGGTATATGTACACCATGGAATATTTTGTAGCCTTAAATAAAGATGGAGACTTTACCTCTTTCATGTTTACATGGATGTGTAAAGTGTCTCAGGAATGGAAGAAAAAGTACCCAATGTACTCATCCTCATTATGAAACTAATGTATGACCTTCACATGAAAGCTATAACCCAGTTACCACCTAAGAATAGGGAGAAGGGGGAAAGGGAGGGGAGGGAGGGTGGGAGGTAGGTCGAGGGAGGGGGATTAATGGGATTACACCTGCGGTGCATCTTACAAGGGAATATGTGAATCCTAGTAAATGTGGAATGTAAAGTTCTTAGGAAAACAACTAAGAAAATTCCACAAAAGCTATGTAAACTAGTGTGATGAAAATGTGTCAAACGGTCTATGAACCAAGTGTATGGTGCCCCATGATCATACTAATTTACACAGCTATCATTTAATAAAAAAATAAATAAATAAATAAGAAATAAATACAAAGCAGGAGGAATCCCACTACCAGACCTCAGACAATACTATAAATAAATAGTGATATAAACAGCATGGTACTGGGCACAAAAACAGAGAAGTAGATGTCTGGAATAGAATAGAGAACCAAGAGATGAATCCAGCTACTTACCATTATCTGATCTTTGACAAGCCAATTAAAAACATACAGTGGGGGAAAAGATTCACTATTTAACAAATGGTGCTGGGTGAACAGGCTGGGCAACCTGTAGAAGACTGAAACTGGACCCACACCTTTCACCATTAACTAAGATAGACTCTTGCTGGATCAAAGATTTAAACTTAAGACATGAAACTATAAAAATACTAGAAGAGATTGCAGGGAAAACCCTGGAAGAAATCGGTCTGGGTGACTATTTTATGAGGAGGACCCCCCGGGCAATTGAAGCAGCTTCAAAAATACACTCCTGGGACCTTATTAAACTAAAAAGCTTCTGCACAGCCACGAACACAGTAAATAAAGCAAGCAGACAGCCCTCAGAATGGGAGAAGATATTTGCAGGTTATGTCTCTGACAAAGGTTTAATATAACCAGAATCCACAGAGAACTCAAACGTATAAGCAAGAAAAGAACAAGTGATCCCATCGCAGGGACTTGGAGAGAAACTTCTCTGAAGAAGACAGGTGCACGGCCTACAGACATAGGAAAAAATGTTTTATTAATATTTTAACTGACACATAATAATAGAACATTTATGGGTTACATTGCAATGTTTTGATACATGTATACAATGTATAATTATCAAATTGGGGTAATGTCATATTCTTCACCTCAAATACTTTTCATTTTTTGTGATGATATTCAAAATCTTCTCTTCCAACTATTTTGAAATATACAATATATTACCATTATCTACAGTCACTCTGCTGTGCAATGGAACACTGTAACTTATTCTTACCATCTAATTTGCACCTGTGGACAAATATCTCTGTATCCCTCTCTACTCCCTTCCTTTCTAAGCCTCTGATAACCCCTATTCTACTCTCTACTTCCACAAAGTTAATTGTTTTTGTAGGTTCTACATGGGAGTGAGATTATGGGCTATTTGTCTTTCTTTGCATGGCTCGTTTCACTTCACATAATGTTCTCTAGGCTCATCCATGTTGTCACTAACAAAACATAGAATTTCATTCCCTTATTTGGCTTAATAGTATTACATTATGTAAATAATAAACATTTTCTCTGTCTCTTCATCCAGAAGAACACATAGGTTGATTCCATATTTTGGCTATTAAAATTATTGCTGCAGTAAACAGGAATGCAGACATCCCTTCAACATACTGATTTCACTTTCTTTGAATATATGCCCTGTAGTGGATTTGCTGGATCATACGGTGTTTTTAGTTTTAATTTTTTGAGGAACATTCATACCATTTTCCATAGTGGCTGTACTCATTTACATTCTCAGTAACAGTGTATAAGCTTTTCCCTTTCTTCACATCCTTACCATCAGTTTTTATTTTTTTGTCTTTTTACAATACCCATTTTAATTCAGATAAGATGATATTTAATTGTGCCTTTAATTTGCATTTCTTTAATAATTAGTGATGCTGAATTCTTTTTCATATATGTAGTACCTGTTGGCTCTTTGTCATTTTTGAAAAATCTCTATTCATGTCTTTTTCCACTATTTGTTTTTTGATCAATTATTCAGTATTTCTCATAATTCTGAGGGTAACTTGGTGATTCTTCTGATCTGGGTTTATTCAGCAGATATCTACTTGGTTTTGTCACATAACTTGGTCTGCTAATGACTTAGTTGATGCTGGATAAACTCAGACAGCCTCGCTAACATGATGGTTGGTTGGAGACTTTTCAATTTTCCTCTACATGGCTTCTTTCCTCCAGTAGGATAACATAGTTTTAGAATTACAAGCACCACAAGAGAGCATAGGCATTTGTTTTTAATTTCAGATTAATATGATTGTACAATCAGTTACATTATTTGCATTGGTTAGGTAAAGTCCAAGCTGTAGTTGAGACCATCAACAAGGAGGTGTGCCATATACCCATACATTGTGCCCATTAGGTGAAAGCTAAACAAATCCTCCATCCTCCCCTGTCTACCCTCCCTTCTCCCCTCCCCCAACCCTAATTGTGCTTTTCTCTCATCTGGGAGTGTAGTTCTTCATTTACTGGTTTTGTATTAGTATTGAGTATATTGGATACATTCTTGTGATACTTTACTTGGGATGTTCTCCAGATCCATCCAGGTAAAAACGAAAGATGTAAAGTCTCCATCTTTCACTTTTTATCACTTTTTATCTTAAATTTAATATGTTTCTCCATCTTGAATCAATTTTTGTAAATGGTAAGAGGTATCAGTCCAATTTTAGTATTTTGCATGTAGCTAACAAGTTCTCTCAGTACCTTTTATTAAACTAGGATTCTTTTCCACAGTGTATGCTTTTGTTTGGTTTTTGGAAGATCAGAAAGTGAATAGTATTCCATAGTATAGAGACACCATAGTGTATTTATTCATTTGTGAGTTGATGGACACTGGAGTTGTTTCCACATATTGTGATTGTGAATTAAGCTGCAACATTTAAGTTCAAATGCCTTTATGGTAAATGATTTTTTTCTTCTGTGTAGATACATAGTAATGGGATAGTGGACCAAATGAAAGGTCTACTTTTATCTCTTTGGGGATTCTCCATACTTCTTTCCATAGAGGCCGTATTAGTTTGCAATCCCACCAACGGTGTATAAGTGTTCTCTTCTCTCTGCACCTATAACGGCATCTGCAGGTTTGGAACATTGTGATGTGGGCTATTTTCACTGGGCTTAAGTGATACCTAAAGGTGGATTGAATTTGCATTGCTCTGATAACTAGGGATGATGAACAGGGTTTTTTTTGTTTTTGTAGGCCATTGTCTATCATGTTAAGATAAGATTTTGTTCATATTACTTGCACACTTTTTTTTTTTAGGTGTTAACCTTTATTGTTGTTTTTTGAAATTTCTCCTATCTCATACCTAAGCTTTTTATTTATTTTTTTATTAAATCATAGCTTTGTACATTAATGCAATAATGGGGTACCATGTGCTGGTTTTATATAAAATTTGAAGTATTTTCATCACACTGGTTAACATAGCCTTTCTTTTTCTTAGTTATTGTGTTAAAACATTTATATTCTATGTTTAGTAAGTTTCAGATGTTCCCTTGTAAGATGCATGGTAGGTATGGTCCCACCAATTATCCTCCCTCCACCCATCCTCCCCCACCCCCCTTGGGATCGTTTGCTCTTTACTTCTTGATTAGTTTGAATTCTCTTTAGATTCTTGTAATTAGCCCTTTGTCAGATTCATAACATGCAAATATCTTTCCCCATTCTGAATGTTGTCCATTTGCTTTATTCCTTGTGTTCTTATCCGCGTAGAAGCTTTTTAGCTTGATGAGTTCTCATTTATTTATTGTTGCTGTTACTGCAATTGCTAATAGGGTTTTTTCATAAAATCTTCATATCATCAAGAGTTTTTCCCATGCTTTCTTCTAGAGATTTTATCACTTTTTATCTTAAATTTAATACTTTTATTCATCTTGAATCAATTTTTGTAAAAGGTAAGAGGTATTGGTCCAATTTTAGTATTTTGCATGTAGCTAACAAGTTCTCTCAGTACCATTTATTAAACTAGGATTATTTTCCCCAGTGTATGCTTTTGTTTGGTTTATGGAAGATCAGAAAGTGATATGAAGCTGGTGTCATCTCTAAGTTTTCTATTCTGTTCCATAGATCTACATCTCTATTTTTGTGCCAATACCATGCTGTTTTGATCACTTTTAGTATAACTTGAAGCCTGATAAAGTTATGCCTCTAGATTTTTTTTTAATTCTAAAAGTTTTGTTGGCTATTCAGGTTTCATTCTGGTTTTATATGAAATGAAGAACTATTTTTTTAACCTCTTCAAAGTATAATGTTGGTGTTTTAATGGATATTGCCTTAAATCTGTAGACCTCTTTGAGTAGTATAAACATTTTAACAATGTTGATTTTTGCCCAGCCATGAGCATGGTATGTTCTTTCATTTGTTAATGTCTTATACTATTTCTTTACTCAGGGTTTCACAGATATCCTTCACATCCTTTATTAGATATATACCCGGGTATTTTATTTTCTCGGCTACTGTGAAGGATATTTTATCTTGGATTTGATCCTCAGCTTCACTTTTATTGGCATATATGAAGACAACTGATTTGTGGACAATGTATTTATATCCCAAGATGTTACTGTATTTCTTGATTACTTCCAGGAGTCTTGTGGTTGAGTCTTTGATGTTTTCTAACTATAACATCATATCATTTGTGAAGACCTAAAATTTGACATTCTTTGTCCTTATTTGATTATCCTTGATACCCTTCTCTTGCCTAATTGCATTGGCTAGAACTTCCAGCACTGTGTTGAAGATTGGTGGCAATAATGGACATCCTTATCTGGTTACAGTTCTAAGTCTAGATGCTTACAATTTTACTGCATTCAGTATGATATTGGTTGTGCGTTTGTAATAGATACCGTTTATCCATTTAAAAACTGTGCCATTTGTGCCTATTTTCTTTAGTGTTCTGCTTAGAAAATAATACTGAAATTTGTTGAAGGCTCTTTCTGGATCCATTGAGAGAATCATATGGCCTTTGTTTTGCTTCTGTTTATGTGGTGAATTACTGTTATGGATTTGTGTCTCTTGAACCAAACATGAGTCCCTGGGACAAAGACCATCTGATCATGATGTATATATATTTTTAGTGTGTGGCTGTATTCTATTTGCTAGAATTTATTGAGTATTTTTGCATTGGTATTCATTAGGGAAATTTTCTGTTGTTTGCCTTTTCTTTTGGGTCTTTTTCTGTTTTTGATATCGGGATGATATTTGCTTCATAGAATGAATTGGAGAGGGTTTTGTCTATTTCAATGTTTGGGTATAGGTTCTGCTATATAGGGACAAGCTGCTTTGAAGACTTGGTAGAATTTTGATGTAAAATTGTCTGGCCAAGAACTTATATTTGTAGGAATGTTTTTATTGTTGTTGCAATTTCTGCGCTTGATTTTTTTTTCTGCTAAAGAGTGATATTTTTTCCTGGTTAAGTATAGAGAACTTTTGTGATTCCAAGTATCTGTCCACTTCCTCTACATGTTCATAATTGTGGCCATAGAGTTTTTTGTAGCAATCAAAAATGATCTTTTGTATCTTTGTTACATCTGTTGTTTCTGATTGAGGTTATTGCAGATCTTGTCTGTGTCTGGTTAGTCTCACGAAAAACTTATCCATTTTATTTGTCTTTTCAATGAACCAACCAATCTTTAAAATGATTCTTTTGTGTTTGATCTTATTTAATTCAGATCTAATTTGGGTTATTTCTTCTCATATGCTAGGTGTGGAATTAGCTTGCTCCTTTTTCAGTTCATTGAGACGATTCATTAGTTTGCTGATATGTGCTTTTTTTGGATCATCTAATGTGATAAAGTTCTCTCTTAGGATGAATTTTGTAGTATCCCACAGGTTTTGATAGCTTGTGGCTTCATTGTTGTCATTTTTGAGGAATCTAATGATTTCATTATTTATTTTCTCCTTGACCCAACTGTTACTCAGCACAAGGCTGATTAGTTTCCATGATTTTGTGTGGGGATAAAGTTTTTTGTTGGAGTTGAGTTATACCTTTATTTGCTTGTGGTCTCAAAAAGTAGAAGCTATGGGGTGGTGCCTGTGGCTCAAAGGAGTAGAGAGCCAGCCCCATATGCTAGAGGTGGTAGATTTAACCCCAGCCTCAGCCAAAAACTGCAAAAATAAAAAAAAGTAGAAGGTATAATTTTGATTCTTTTGATTTTGTTGAGATTTGATTTATGTCCTAGGATATTATCAATTTTGGAGTATGATCTGTGAACTGATGGGAAGAACATATATGCAATAGTTTGGTGATGGTATGTTCTGTATATGTCTATTAAGCCCAATTGTATTAGGTTCCCATTTAAGTCCCTTGTTTCTTTGTATAGGTTCTGTCTAGAGGATCTTTCCAGTTCTGTCAGTGGAATATTGAAGCCCCTGGGTATTATGGTGCTGTAGGATGTCATATTGTTTAGATTGGTAGAGTTTGTTTTATAAATATGGGATCATTGCAGTTGAGTGCATAAATATTTAAGACTGAAATTTCTTTTTATTTTATTGTGCCCTGGACCAGCATATAGTGTCCTTCTTTGTCTTTCTTTACTTTTGTTACTTTCAATACATTTGTGTCTGCAAATAAGATTTTGATCCCTACTTTCTTTTCATTTCCATTTACCTGAAATACTGTTTTCTAACCCTTCACCCTGAGTCTTGTTTTGTCCATAAAGGTGAGATGTGTTTCCTGTAGACAACATATAGTTGGACTGGGTTTCTTATTTTTCTTTATCTAGTCAGTTAGCCTGTGCCCCTTCAGTGGGGAATCCAAGCCATTAACATTTATTGAGAGAATTGATAAATATGGTGGAGTTCTGTTCATTTTCTTTTGTGGATGTTTGTTACGTAGTTTTTAATCACTCTGGCCATTGTAGAATCTAGGCTTTGACCTTTATTTTACAGGTGTCTTTACTTTGCTTGTGGTCCACTGTGATGGTCTTTGTGTAGTATGAGTCTGAATACTTCATGATGACCTAGTCTTGGAGTGGCATATTTTATCAATGATTACTTGCCAGTAAAAGAGTGGATTTCTCCCTCAAATATGAAATTTCATTTAGTAGGATATAAGAATCCTAGGCTGATGGTTTTTGCTTGAAAATGCTGAAAGTGAGATCCCAATCTTTTTGGATTTTAAAGTTTCATATGAGAAATACACTGTCACACTGATGGATTTGCCCCTGGTATATTGGTACTTACTCCTGGCTTGCAAAATTTTCTCTTTCATTTTGTCCCTGGCCCGGTTAATTACAATGTGTCTAGTAGATGTTCTGCTTGAATCACAGTGATCCAGAGTTTGGTATCTATAGAAAACTTGAGTCTGAATCTTTTGTGATACTTGGGTAATTTTCATTCATGATATCTTCAATTATTACTTCTATACTTTTGGGTCACTCTTCTTCACCTTTGAGGACACCTATAATTCATGTTTGTATGCTTCATAAGGTTCCATAGTTCTCTAAGAGATTCCTATGATTGTACAATCGTCTTTTCTGCCTTTTAAAATGACTGCATTAGCTCAAGAGGCTTGACTTCAAGATCTGAGATTCTGTCTTCTCCATGGTTCAATCTGTTATTGAAACTTTCGACTGCATATTGAAACTCCCTGAATAACTTCTTTAATCATTTAAGCTCTGATATATTCTTTCTAATTTCACCATGACTTTCATTTATTTCTTGGGTCAAGTTTTGCATTTGCTTTTGGTGGTTATCCACTTTTCCTTCAATTCCCTTCATTGTTTTTGCTATTCATAATCTAAATTCCCTTTCCATCATTTCCATATATTTTTTTATAGCTGGGTTCATCTGCAGTAGCTGCCTATGATCCATTGGAGAAGGCTGATCTGTTCTCATTTTTCAAGTTGTTAGAATTTTTTGTTGGTTCCTCCTCATGTGTTTTCTTCTTGTTTATTTCCTTTCCCTACATACTTCTCTCATGTTCTCCTTTTTCTTATTCTTCCTTCTCTCTGTGCTTTCATGTTAAAGTGGCCTTTTAATACAGGGAATAAAGGGAAAGACAAGAAGAGGAAAAAAAGGGAAAAGAGAAAAGAAAAAATAAAAAGTAAAATAATGCAACTTTTAAAATGAGACGAGAAAGATGAAAGATAAAAAATAATAATAATGGTAATAGGGTGGACATGGTTATCCACCTCTGCAATCCCAGCATTCTGTGGGACTGGGTATGAGTATCAACTGTAATCAGGTGCTCTTGACCAGCCTGAGCAACATATATATTTACATATATATATCCTTCCTCCAACATATATATACATAAATGTGTGTGTGTGTATATATATACATACATATATATCATCTGCGTGTCACAATGGGAACCTGCAGTCTCGACCCATCTGAAGGCCAAATCAGGAGTGATGCCCAAGGTTTTGAGGCCTCTGTGAGCTAGGCCAATGCTGAAGCACTCCATTGTAGGCCTCGGAGTGCTCTGTCCAAGCAACACAACAGAGCAAAACAAAAAAGTAAAAAAAAAAGGAAGAAAAATAAGAATAATAAAGGATATCTTGGTTTTAGTTGAGAAGATTTTTGAGAGAATGATGAGAAAAGTAGAAAAATAGTGAAAAATAAAGGAAGAAAAGAGAAAAAAAGAGTGAAAGACCCACCCCTCAGGTCTTAATATTTAAATTACATATATTGCATGAACAACAGGTGGTGCTTCAGTGTTAGAAAAATAAAAAGAGTTTGTTTTTTTTTTTTCCTAATGATACTAGGTAGCCCTCCTGGATTAAAAAGTATTGAAAAGAAATTCTACTTCCCCTTCTTCATGTGGTAGGGGCACGAAGTTATGGCTAGTCTGTGGAGGCCTGATCTTTTTTTTTGTCCTGCTTTATTAGATTTTAATCTGGATGTGGTAGCTGTGCAAAAGTTGAATACCTGTATGGGGAAGGGAGGCAAAGTCCTGAAATTCATTTCAGACATTATAAAGGACACACTTTGGCCATCTGCACAGTTCCTTAAGGTCTCAAAAGAATCTATGTGGGAGATGAGATCTAGCTAACTCAGCCTGTGTCACTGTGAGAGTCAGCCCAGGGGTGGCTCTCCAAACTCAGCAGGCTGAGTCAGAGCCAGTCAGATGCTAGGACATTCTGAGATTGCGCCAAACTGGCTTCCCATGTGTGTCAGCCAGTTCAAGGTTTCAACACTCTCTTCTCCTCCCCAGTGGGTCTCCTAAGATGTCAGGGCCCTAACTTTCAGGCCTCCAACTGAGCAGGTTCTAGGTCCAAACTTGTCTGCCCAGTGCCACTGTCATAATTTCCCAGGCTTAATATTCTGGCTACATTTTAAAGAGATAGAATGTACTCTCTCTATTCCTTTCGCAAAGGGCCAGCACTCCAGCTTTGTTCTCTTTGCTCGGGATTGCTTTAGCTTTTGGGGGTCTTTTGCGTTTTTTTTTTAATATACATTTTATACTATTTTAAATTTTTGAATAATGTCATTGTATTTTGATAGTGATTACATTTAATCTATAAATAACTTTGAGTAATATAGACATTTTAAAAATATTGATTCTTTCAATCTATGAACATGGGATATCTAATTTTTGGCGTGTTCTTTGTTTTGTATTTTTTATGTAATTACACTGTATTTGAATAATTATTTTATGTAATTTCAATTTTTAAAAATTTTATTGACTTTTTATATTCTTGGAAATGTTTGATATATGCCTCAAAAGAATATATATGCTTACATTCTTGTAAATATTCTATAGATTTTTAAGTCTAGTGTATATATAGGTATTACTTACATTTCCTGGACAGTTGCTATTTTTATCTATCTAGTTAATAAATTATTGAGAATGGGGAAACAAATTTTCTAATTATTACAATGAAATTATTTCTTTCTCCATCATTTCTGTCATTTCTGTTCTTGGATTTGGGGAATGTGTTGTTTGATGTATATATGTTTATAATTGCTATATATACATGTTGAACTTTTTATCAATATTTAATGCTAATTGTTATAACTTTAACTTTTTGTCTTAAAGTTTTTTGAGAACTGATACTGTCATATCCACACCAGGTCTATCTTTTAATTTTAATCCTATTCATACCATTGTATCTCAAATGTACTTCCTGTAAGCACAACGTACTAAGATCTTGTTTTTCTAATCAACATAGTCTGAAAATATTCATATTTTAATTTAGCTTGTTAAATATGATATTTCATGTTTTTATGAATATGATTGTGTCACATATGTTCTCTTGCTTTCTATTTTTTACATATCTTAAGTCTTTTGACTCCTCTGTTTCTACTTGTCTTGTTCTTTTGTATCCACATTTTTAGTATGACATTTTAATTCTTTAATAATTTTTACTATACTTCTGAAGTTATTGTTTCAGTGGTTGTTTCAGGAGTTAGAATATGCATCTACCAGAATTTAGTTCTGATTGATACTAACTTAATTTTAGTAGGATATAAAATGTTTACTACTAAATAACTCTATTCTCTTCATGAAAACCATTTTTGTGCATATTGTCATGCTCATTATGAATTTGTATACTACAAACACAACCATGCATGGTTATATTTATAAATTTATAACCCTATATCTTTTCAAGACATTGAGGAAAAAATAAAGAACAAATATATATTTACATACTATGTTATATTAAACTTATTTAAAAATTATTTCTGGTCCTCTTTGTTTCTTCTAATGGATTCATTGTGAGTCATTTTCTTATTACAATGCATGTTTCTTCCTACTGACCTACCTTGTGGTCATATTGTTAAATATATTTCATTTCTTAGGCTTAAATATACAAACATATATGAGAGTTCTATGAAAAATGCATACATATTTTGAAAAATTATGAATGAATGTCAAAAATTTTTAGCTGCCAAAAAATTCATATTAACCTGTTATAACATGTCTGAACAGTACCTAGCTTGAGAAACTAAGAAATATAAGACATGAGCTTGCAAAGGGTCCCCATTAGAGAAACAGAATTCTGCTAAAATTGAAGCAAGAATAAACATTAAACTTTTGGTGAACTTTAGGTGAAAGAAAAGTTAAATCATCAATGCTTTACAAAAAGTTTGGGGAAAATTCCTCAAAGAAATCAGCTTTTTGAAAACAAGTAACGCATTTTTTTTTTTTTTTAGAATAGGGCCATAACCTAGGCCTCATTATCTTTATTTTTATTTTATTAAATCATACCTGTGTACATTGATATGACCATGGGGCATCATATGCTAGTTTCATAGACTGTTTCACACATTTTTATCAGAATGGTTAACATAGCCTTCCTGGCATTTTCTTAATTATTGTGCTAAGACATTTACATTCCACATTTACTAAGTTTCACATATAACCCTTGTAAGAAGCACCACAGGTGTAATCCCACCAATCTTCCTCCCTCTACCCACCTGCCCCCTTCCACCGCTCCCTTTCCCCCTTGCCCCAATTCTTGGCTTGTAACTGAGTTATAGTTTTCATGTGAAAGCCATAAATTAGTTTCGTAGTAGGGCTGAGTACATTGGATACTTTTTCTTCCATTCTTGAGATACTTTACTAAGAAGAATATGTTCCACCTCCATCCATGTAAACATGAAAGAGGTAAAGTCTCCATCTTTATTTAGGGCTGCATAATATTCCATGGTGTACATATAACACAATTTGTTAATCCATTCGTGGGTCGATGGGCACTTGGGCTTTTTCCAAGACTTAGCAATTATGAACAGGGCTGCAATAAACATTCTACTACAAATATCTTTGTTATGATGCGATTTTTGGTCTTCTGGGTATATGCCCAGCAGAGGAATTACAGGATTGAATGGCAGATCTATTTTTAGATCTCTAAGTGTTCTCCATATCTCTTTCCAAAAGGAATGTATTAATTTGCATTCCCACCAGCAGTGCAAAAGTGTTCCCTTTTCTCCACATCCACGCCAACATCTCTGATCTTGAGATTTTGTGATATAGGCTAGTCTCACTGGAGTTAGATGATATCTCAAAGTAGTTTTGATTTGCATTTCTCTGATGATTAAGGATGATGAGCATTTTTTCATATGTCTAAAGGCTGCATGCCTGACTTCTTCAGAGAAGTTTCTTTTCAAATCCCTTGCCCAGCGTGCAATGGGATCCCTTGACCTTTTCTTGCTAATGCGTTTGAGTTCTCTGTGGATTCTGGTAATTAAATCTTTGTCGGAGACATAACCTGCAAATATCTTTTCCCATTCTGAGGGCTGTTCACTTGCTTTACTTACTGTGTTCTTGGCTGTGCACAAGCTTTTTAGTTTGATCAATTCCCAGTAGTGTATTTTTGAAGCTGCTTCATTTGCCCAGGGAGTCCTCCTCATAAAATATTCGCCCAGACCGATTTCTTCAAGGGTTTTCCCTGCACTCTCCTCTAGTATTTTTATAGTTTCATGTCTTAAGTTTAAATCTTTAATCCAGTGAGAGTCTATCTTGATTAATGGTGAGAGGTGTGGGTGCATCTTCAGTCTTCTGCAGGTAGCCAACCAGTTCATCCAGCACCATTTGTTAAATAGGGAATCTTTCCCCACTGAATGTTTTTAATTGGCTTGTCAAAGATTAAATAACAGTAAGTAGCTGGATTCATCTCTTGGTTCTCTATTCTGTTCCAGACATCTACTTCTCTGTTTTTGTGCCAATACCATGCTGTTTTGATCACTATCGATTTATAGTATAGTTTGAGGTCTGGTAGCATGATTCCTCCGGCTTTGTTTTATTTCTCAATAATGTCTTGGCTATTCGAGGTTTTTTCTGATTCCATATAAAACGAAGTATTGTTTTTTCCAGATCTTTAAAGTATGACAGTGGAGCTTTATAGGGATTGCATTGAAATTATATACTGCTTTGGGTAGTATGGACATTTTAACAATGTTGATTCTTCCCAGCCATGAGCATGGTATGTTTTTCCATTTGTTAACATTTTCAGCTATTTCTTTTCTTAGAGTTTTATAGTTCTCTTTATAAAGATCTTTCACGTCCTTTGTTAGATAAAATCCCAAATATTTCATCTTTTTTGGCGCTACTGTGAATGGGATGGAGCCCTTAACTGTTTTTTCAACTTGACTATTGTTGGTATATATAAAGGCTACTGATTAATGAATGTTGATTTTGTAACCTGAGATGATGCTGTATTCCTTGATCACTTCTAAGAGTTTTCTAGTAGAGTCCCTACTGTTTTCCAGATATACTATCATATCATCTGAGAAGAGCGAAAGTTTGATCTCTTCTGAGCCAATGTGGATACCCTTGATCGCCTTGTCTTCCCTAATTGCGGTGGCTAATACTTCCATTACAGCGTTAAAAAGCAATGCAGACAATGGACACCCTTGTCTTCTTCCTGATCTGAGTGGAAATGATTCCAATTTAACTCCATTCAATATGATATTGGCTGTGGGTTTGCTGTAGATGACCTCTATCAGTTTAAGAAATGTCCCTTCTATACCGATTTTCTTAAGTCTTTGGATCATGAAGGGATGCTGGATATTATCAAAAGCTTTTTCTGCATCAATTGAGAGCATCATATGGTCTTTGTTTTATAATTTGTTTATGTGCTGAATTACACTAACAGATTTACGGATATTGAACCAGCCTTGAGACCCTGGGATAAAACCGACTTGGTCATGATGTATAATTTGTTTGATGTGTTGCTGCATTCTGTTTGTTAGGATCTTGTTGAATAATTTTGCATCCATATTCATTAGTGATACCGGTTTGTAATTTTTTTTCTTGTTGGGTCTTTTCCTGGTTTGGGGATCAGGGTGATGTTTGCTTCATAGAATGTGCTGGGTAGTCTTCCTTCTTTTTCTACCTTTTGGAACAGGTTGAGTGATATAAGTACTAATTCCTCTTTAAAGGTTTGGTAGAATGCTGACATGAATCCATCTGGTCCCAGGCTTTTCTTTTTAGGGAGCTTTTGTATGGTTGATGCTATTTCTGAGCTTGATATGGGCCTGTTCAGCATTTCCACTTGGTTCTTGCTAAGTCTTGGAAGGTGACGTGTTTCCAAGTATCGGTCAATTTCCTTCAGATTTTCGTATATCTGAGAATAAAGTTTCTTGTAATATTCATTAAGGATTTTTTGGATTTCTAAAGAGTCTGTTGTTATTTCATCTTTGTCATTTCTGACTGATGAGATTAGAGATTTTACTCTTTTTTCTGATTATATTGGCCAATGGTTTATCTATTTTATTGACCTTTTCAAAAAACCAGCATTTTGATTTATTAATCTGCTGTATTATTCTTTTGTTTTCAATTTCATTTAATTCTGCTCTAATTTTGGTTATTTCTTTTCTTCTACTGGGTTTGGGGTTGAACTGTTCTTCCTTTTCCAGTTGCTTGAGATGTCCCATTAATTTGTTAACTTCATCTCTTTCTGTTTTCTGGAGGAAGGCTTGCAGTGCTATAAATTTCCCTCTTAGAACTGCCTTTGCAGTGTCCCAGAGGTTCTGATAGTTCGTGTCTTCATGGTCATTTTGTTCCAAAAATTTGGCAATATTCTTCTTGATCTCATCTCTTACCCAGCTATCATTCAACATAAGGTTATTTAACTTCCATCTTTTTGTATGAATACACAGATACCTGTTGTTCCTCAGCTCAAGTTTTATTCCATGGTGGTCCGAGAAGATGCAAGGAATAATTTCTATTCCTTTAAATTTACTGAGGTTAGACTTGTGACCTAAGATGTGATCGATTTTGGAGTAGGTTCCGTGGGTTGATGAGAAGTATGTATATTCAGTTTCGTTGGGAGGAAATGTTCTGTAGATGTCTGCTAAATCCAGATATTGGATGGTTAGATTTAAATCTAAAATTTCTTTGCTCAGCTCCTTATTGGAGGATCGATCCAAAACTGCCAAAGGAGTGTTGAAATCTCCCACTATTATGGAGCAGGAGGAAATCAAGTTGCTCATGTCAGTTAGAGTTTCTCTTATAAATTGAGGTGCATTCTGGTTGGGTGCATAGATATGAATATTTGAAATCTCATCATATTCAGTATTACCCTTAACAAATATGAAGTGAGCATTCTTGTCCTTCCTCACTTTTGTTGGTTTAAAGCCTACTGTATCATCAAATAAAGTTGGACCACCTGCTTTTTTCTGGTTACCATTTGCCTAAAATATGGATGACCATCCTTACACCGTGAGTCTGTATTTGTATTTTAAGATAAGATGTGACTCTTGTATGCAACAAATATACGGCCTGAGTTTTTTTTTTTTTTTTTTATTGTTGGGGATGCATTGAGGATACAATAAGCCAGGTTACATTGATTGCAATTGTTAGGCAAAGTCCCTCTTGCAATCACGTCTTGCCCCCATAAATTGTGACACAAACCAAGGCCCCACACACCTCCCTCCATCCCTCTTTCTGCTCTTACTCCCCCCCAAAACCATAGTTGTCATTAATTGTCCTCATATCAAAATTGAGTACATAGCATTCATGCTTCTCCATTCTTGTGATGCTTTACTAAGAATAATGACTTCCACTTCTATCCAGGTTAATATGAAGGAGATAAAGTCTCCATTTTTTTAATAGCTGAATAGTATTCCATGGTATACATATACCACAGTTTGTTAATCCATTCCTGGGTTGGTGGGAATTTAGGCTGTTTCCACATTTTGGCAAATGTAAATTGAGCTGCAGTAAACAGTCTAGTACAAATGTCCTTATGATAAAAGGATTTTTTCCTTCTGGGTAGATACCCAGTAATGGGATTGTAGAATCAAATCAGAGGTCTAGCTTGAGTGCAGTGAGGTTTCTCCATACTTCCTTCCAGAAAGGTTGTACTAGTTTGCAGTCCCACCAGCAGTATAAAAGTGGTCCTTTCTCTCCACATTCACGCCAGCATCTGTAGTTCTGAGATTTTGTGATGTGGGCCATTCTCACTGGGGTTAGATGATATCTCAGGGTTTTTTTTTATTTGCATTTCTCTAATATATATAGATGATGAACTATTTTTCATGTGTTTGTTAGCCATTCGTCTGTCATCTTTAGAGAAGTTTCTATTCATGTCTCTTACCCATTGATATATGGGATTGTTGGCTTTTTCCATGTGGATTAATTTGATTTCTCTATAGATCCGAGTTATCAAGCTTTTGTCTGATGGAAAATATGCAAATATCCTTTCCCATTGCATAGGTTGTCTCTTTGCTTTGGTTATTGTCTCCTTAGCTGTACAGAAGCTTTTCAGTTTAATGAAGTCCCATTTGTTTATTTTTGTTGTTGCAATTGCCATGGCGGTCTTCTTCATGAAGTCTTTCCCCAGGCCAATATCTTTCAGTGTTTTTCCTATGCTTTCTTTGAGGATTTTTATTGTTTCATGCCTTAACTTTAAGTCCTGAATCCATCTTGAATCAATTTTTGTGAGTGGGGAAAGGTGTGTGTCCAGTGTCAGTCTTTTACATGTAGACATCCAGTTCTCCCAACACTATTTTGAATAGGGAGTCTTTCCCCCAAGATATGTTCTTGTTTGGTTTATCAAAGATTAGGTGGTTGTAAGATGTTAGTTTCATTTCTTGGTTTTCAATTCGATTCCAAGGGTCTATGTCTCTGTTTTTGTGCCATTACAATGCTTTCTTGACCACTATGGCTTTGTAGTACAGACTAAAATCTGGTATGCTGATGCTCCCAGCTTTATTTTTATTACTAAGAACTGCCTTAGCTATACGGGTTTTTTTCCGGTTCCATACAAAACGCAGAATCATTTTTTCCAAATCTTGAAAGTACGATGTTGGTATTTTGATAGGAATGGAATTAACTAGGTAGATTGCTTTGGGAAGTATAGACATTTTAACAATGTTGATTCTTCCCATCCATGAGCATGGTATGTTCTTCCATTTGTTAATATCCTCTGCTATTTCCTTTCTGAGGATTTCATAATTTTCTTTATACAGGTCCTTCACCTCCTTCATTAGGTATATTCCTAGGTATATCATTTTCTTTTTTTTTCTTTTTTCTTTTTTTTTTTTTTATTGGCCGGGGCTGGGTTTGAACCCACCACCTCCGGCATATGGGACCATCGCCCTACTCCTTGAGCCACAGGCACCGCCCTAGGTATTTCATTTTCTTAGAGACTATGGTGAAGGGAGTTGTGTCCTTAATTAGCTTCTCATCTTGACTGTTATTGGTGTATACAAAGGCTACTGACTTGTGGACATTGATTTGATATCCTGAAACATTACTGTATTTTTTGACGATTTCTAGGAGTCTTGTGGTTGAGTCTCTGAGGTTCTCTAAGTATAAGATCATGTTGTCAGCAAAGAGGGAGAGTTTGACCTCCTCTGCTCCCATTTGGATTCCCTTTATTTCCTTCTCCTGCCTAATTGTATTGGCTAGAATTTCCAGCACTATGTTGAATAGTAAAGGTGAAAGAGGACAACCTTGTCTGGTTCCAGTTCTAAGAGGAAAAGCTTTCAGTTCTACTCCATTCACTAAAATATTGGCTGTGGGTTTGTCATAGATAGCTTCAATCAGTTTTAGAAATGTGCCACCTATGCCTATACTCTTCAGTGTTCTAAATAGAAAAGCATGCTGGATTTCATCAAATGCTTTTTCTGCATCTATTGAGAGGATCATGTGATCTTTATTTTTGCCTCTGTTAATATGGTGGATAATGTTTATGGACTTGCATATGTTAAACCAGCCTTGCGTCCCTGGGATGAAGCCTACTTGATCATGATGCATGACTTTTTTGATGACAAGCTGTAATCTATTGGCTAGGATTTTGTTGAGAATTTTTGCATCTATATTCATGACTGAGATTGGTCTGAAATTCTCCTTTTTGTTTGGGTCTTTTCCTGGTTTTGGTATCAGGGTGATGTTTGCTTCATAGAATGTGTTGGGGAAGATTCCTTCTTCCTCAATTTTTTGGAATAATTTCTGCAGTACAGGAATAAGCTCTTCCTTGAAGGTTTGATAGAATTCTGGGGTGAAGCCATCAGGACCAGGGCATTTTTTGGTTGGAAGATTTTTTTATTGTTTCTTTAATCTCAGTGCTTGAAATTGGTCTGTTCAGGAGCTCTATTTCTTCCTGGGTAAGTCTATGGTGAGGGTGTGATTCCAAATATTCATCCATTTCCTTCACATTGTCAGATTTCTGGGCATACAGTTTCTGCTAGTATTCGGAGATGATCTCTTGTATCTCTGTGAGATCAGTTGTTATTTCCCATTTACCATTTCTGATTGAGGTTACTAGAGATTTTACTTTTCTATTTCTCGTTAGTCTGGCGAATGGTTTATATATTTTATTTATTTATTTTTGAAAACCAACTCCTTGTTTCATTAATTTTCTGAATGATTCTTTCGTTTTGAATTTCATTGATCTCTGATTTGATTTTGGATATTTCTCTTCTACTGAGTTTAGTCTTCGATTGTTCTCCTTTTCCCAATTCCATAAGATGGCTTGTGAGATTGTTTATGCGCTCTCTTTCTGTTTTTTCAATTTAGGCAACTAAAGCGATGAATTTTCCTCTCAAAACTGCTTTTGCAGTATCCCACAGGTTTTGGTAGCTTATGTCTTCTTCGTTGTTATGCTCAAGGAAGTTAATAATTTCCTGTTTTATTTCTTCCTGCACCCATCTGTTATTCAACAGAAGATTGTTTAATTTCCATGTCTTTGGGTGGGATCGACCGTTTTTGTTAGAGTTGAGTTCCACCGTTAGTGCCTTATGGTCTGAGAAGATACAAGGTAAAATTTCAATTCTTTTGATTCTGTTGATATTTGTTTTGTGTCCCAGGATACGATCAATTTTGGAGAGTGTTCCATGGGGTGATGAGAAGAATGTATATTCTTTATCTTTGGTTTGGAGTGTTCTATATGCGTCTGTCAAGCACAGTTGTTCTAGGGACTCATTTAAATGTCTTATATCTTTGTTTAATTTCTGTTTAGAGGGTCTGTCCAGCCCTGTAAGAGGAGTATTAATGTCCCCTGTTATTATGGTATTATCAGATATCACATTGCTCAGACTGAGTAAGTTCTCTTTCAAGAATCTGGGAGCATTTCAATTAGGTGCATAAATATTTAGAATTGAAACATCTTCTTGTTGTATTTTTCCCTTGACCAATATAAAGTGACCATCTTTGTCTTTTTTGACTTTAGTCGCTTTAAATCAACATGAATCTGAAAATAAGATTGCAACTCCACTTTTCTTCTGAATTCCATTTGCCTGAAAAATTGTCTTCCAACCCTTGACTTGGAGCTTTAATTTGTCTTTTGAAGCCAGGTGTGTTTCTTGCAGACAGCAAATGGATGGCTTGTGTTTTTTAATGCAGTCAGCCAATCTATGTCTCTTCAGTGGGGAATTCAAGCCATTAACATTTATTGAGATAATTGATAAGTGTGGTAGTATTCTATTCATCTTATTTTGTGAGTCCATTGCTTAGTTTTATCTTTTGCATCAGCGTGGAGGTTAGTTTCTGTCATTTAATTTCAGAGTTCTTACTTTGCTGCTGATTCATTGTGGTGGTCAGTGTGCAGAACAGATTGATGTATTTCCTGTAGAGCTGGTCTTGTTGTGGCGAATTTCCTCAATGTTTGTATGTCCGTAAATGATTTGATTTCTCTGTCCGTTTTTAAGCTTAGCTTAGCAGGGTACAGAATTCTGGGCTGGAAATTGTTCTGTTTAAGTAGATTAAAGGTAGATGACCATTGTCTTCTTGCTTGGAAAGTTTCATTAGAGAAGTCTGCAGTCACTCTGATGGATTTGCCCCTGTAGGTGAACTGGTGCTTATTCCTGCAGCTTGCAGAATCTTTTCTTTTGTCTTGACTTTAAACAGGTTCATCACAATGTGTCTTGGAGAAGCTCGGTTAGAGTTGAGGCGACCTGGGGTCTGATATCCCTCTGAAAGCAGTGTGTCAGAATCTTTGGTGAAATTTGGGAAATATTCTTTTATAATATTCTCTAGTATGGCTTCCATTCCTCTGGGGCATTCTTCTTCCCCTTCTGGGATTCCTGTAATTCGTATGTTGGAACGCTTCATAAAGTCCCATAATTCTGACAGTGAACGTTCTGCTTTCTCTCTCTTCTTTTCTGCCTCTTTTACTATCTGAGTTATCTCAAGAACTTTGTCTTCTACCTCTGAAATTCTTTCTTCTGCATGGTCTAAACTGTTGCTGATACTTTCCATTGCATCTTTAAGTTCCCTAATTGACTGTTTCAGTTCCTTCAGCTCTGCTATATCCTTTTTATATTCTTCATATCGTTCATCTCTTATTTGATTCTGTTTTTGGATTTCCTTTTGGTTATTTTCCACCTTATTAGCAGATTCCTTCATTGTTTCCATCATTTCTTTCAGTGTGTTCATCATGTGTATTCTAAATTCCCTTACTGTCATTTCTAACATTTCTTTATAGTTGGAATCCTCTGCAGTAGGTACCTCATGGTCCCTTGGAGGTGTTGTTCTGGACTGGTTCTTCATGTGGAGTTTTCTGCTGATTCTTCCTCATGAGTGATTTATTTGTCTGTTTCCTTGCCCTAATTTTCCTTTCACTTCCTCTTGCTCTTTAAGTTCTCGTGCTGTTGTGGGCAGGTTTACACTGATTGAACACACGTCTATATGCATTTGTTCACCCTTGCTGGTTTTCCACTGTTTTAGTCCTCCTCTTGGGGTCCAGAATTCTCTCCCTGACTTTCGGTATCCTTGCAGGGGTGATGATAGGCAGATCCCACCAGCCAGAGATGCCTGGAGTCCTATCTCCCCGGACTCACGGTGCCCAGAAGAAAGGAAGCTGTTACTTGTCCGCCATCTTGCTCTCCTCTTGCTCCAAGTTTATTAAAAGGAGTTCCACAGACCAGGTTTCTGTAGTTCTCTAACATCACATCCATATACAAATTGCGCTAAGCAGGGTCTAAGTATTCCCAGTCTTCAGGAGTAAATTCTATGGTTACATCTCTGAATGTCAACAGGTCCTTTCATGTGTCATCAGAAGTGGAATGTAATTAGGGAACACTCCCAAGGGTAGCTTCCACCTCTTCCACAGGATTTTAACTCCTGGGAGCTCCTTATCCTCTTCTCACACTTCGGCCTGAGTTTTTGTATCCAGTCAGCCAACCTATGCCTCTTTAGAGGACAGATTAGGCCGTTCACATTAATGGAGAATATTGGTAAATCTGATGAAATTTTGGATATTGAGTTTTTCAAAGGTCCCGTTGACATTTTTAATCCTTTTGCCAGTGTGGAAGTTGGAGTTTGATCCAAAGTTTCTGAGTGAGTTCACTTTTGTGGTATAGGATTGGGTTGGTCATTATGGAGGATAGGTCTGAGAATATCGTGAAGACCTGGTTTGGTTATGGCAAATTTCTTCAACATATGAATGTCATTAAAGTATTTAATTTCTCCATCATAAATGAAACTCAGTTGAGCTGGTTACAAGATCTGGGGTTGAAAGTTATTTTGTTTTGGAGATTAAAAGTCGATGACCACCCTCTTCTAGCTTGAAAACTTTCAGCAGATAGATCTGCAGTCATTCTAATAATTTTCCCTTTGAAGGTAATGGCTTTCTTCGCCTGGCAGCCTTGAGAATCTTCTCCTTCATATTAACTTTAGTGAAGTTAATTATGACATGCCGGGGGATGCCTTATTGGGGTTGAGTCGTGCTGGGGTTCTGAAGATGTCTGCTACCTGAATTTCAGAATCTCTAGGCATGACTGGAAAATTCTCTTTTATATGTCATGCAGAATGGCCTCTCTGCCCATTGAAGTTCACTTCATAGGTTTTCGGAATTTCAATTATTCGTATATTAGCCTTCTTCAAATTATCCCTGAGCTCTCTGAGAGAATGATCCATTTTTGCTCTCCATTTCGCTTCCTCTTTGAGAGCTTGGGAGCGTTCAAAGGCTTGATCTTCAATGACAGAAATCCTTTCTTCTGCTTCCTCCATTCTGTTGCTGAGGGATTCTACTCTATTTTTCTTATCTTTGAGGGCTGCAAATTCTTGCTTCAGTGTTTCTAAGTCTTTGGTGGTTTTGTCTTTAAATTCGTTAAATTCTTGAGACAGCTTTTGGATTTCTCCTTGAATCCCTAATTCCACTTTATTTATCTTGTCTGCCATCCAAATTCTGAATTTGATTTACGACATCTCAGCCAGTTGTTTATAAATGGGATCTTCAATTACATCCGCCATATCTTTCCTTGGGGGGGGTTGATCTATTCTGGTTATTCATGTTACCAGAGTTTTTCCTCTGATTCTGCCCCATGGTTGTTTTACTCCCTTTGGTTTTTTCCCCTGTGGCTTTGTCAAGGGCCAGTACAGTGTTGTAGCCTGAGAACTGGGGCCCTGTCTGATGTGGTTGGGCTAAGTGGTTCTGTCTTGTTTTTAACTGGTTTCTGTTCGACCCTAGTGAAACATTTACTCTGGGTTGAAGTCTCAGCTGTGGAGAAAAACCAGCAATTAAATCACCCTGCCCACCTCCTGGACCAATTGGAGAAGGAAAATCAAACCTTCCTACAACAGCACACCCAGGGCACCACCTGAAATGTCCTCTGTCTATTGGTTCAGTTCAAAAGGTCCAAATCGATTGTCTCACTTGGCACCTGTCTCAGGCGGGAGAGTTCAAGAGGTCTCTGGGAGCAGCTTCACAGGGGTCTGGTGACTACTCTTTTATGGCTTACTCCAGTGCTGCTTGGAGTCAGGAGGAGCCACCTAGCAAATAGATCAGTCTGGGAAGTTGATGCCTCCTTCCCCACCTTGCCCCTTTGTCGGACCCAGTCACTGATATCACTGCAGATGGGTGACCAGTTGCCTGTAGTGTACAGATATTCCAGGGGTTTGAACCTGCCTGAATCGCAAGGAAATCTGCCAGGCCTCTGCACTGTGCTGCTATTTAGCAAGAGGAGGTGAGGCCTGACCTCCTCCAGCACTTGATGAAGGTCGGGGGTGTTCACTCAGGCTCAGTCCCGCCCCTGATTGATGTTACTGACAGAACAGAGCAGAACAAAACAGAACAGTACAACTTCACGGGACTCTGTCTCTGTTCCTGGTAAAATCGCCTGCAGAAGATAAGCTGTTCTGAGTTCCAACCTCTTTGCTGCCGGAGGTTTGTATTCGGTTGCCTCTCTGAGTCAGCCCCGCCCTGGAAGCTTCCCAGATTTGTGAGTAGCCTCAGGCGAATCTTTTACTCACAGCTGGACTCCTCTGGTTGCCCAGTTAGACAGTAGGTGTGGCTTCAGAATATCAGGAGTGAGCCGTTTTGCTGTTAGGGGGAAAAAAAGGCTCTCATGCCCCAGAGTCAGAACTGACCAGCCGCAGTTTATACTCTGTCCACATCCCTAGAGAGATCACCCAAAAATCCGGACTCCTGGGGAACAGGCCTCCAGATTTCAGAGTGAGGGGAAGGAGAGTGCTGGAAGCCCAGAGTTGTAGGTAGCGAGTACACTCAGTTCCACACAGTTTTATGCCCGGCTGCACCACTGCCAGAAGACAGCCGCAGCTCCACTTCTGAAGGAACCTCGGCTCTGGAGTGGTTCCCTCAGCCACCGCGCCGTATCTGAGGGAACTGCCGCTCTGGAGCAGTTCTCCTCTAGCCAATTGTCCTCTCCTCACTCACACCCCCAGTGTCGGCGCAGCTCAGTCACTGTCCACACCCCACAGAGAAATCACCCAAGAATCCAGACTCCTGGGGGACAGGTCTCCAGATTTCAGAGAGAGTGGAGGGGGTGCTGGGAGATCAGGGTTGCAGGCAAAGGATGTTTACAGTTTTATACAGTTTTATGCCTAGCAGGAGTACGCCATGACACCCTAGTAGGGGAGGTAGTTCTAGTTTTTAGGAGGTCTCTCCCGTAGAGTGTAGTGGGAGGGCCTTTGATTTCTGCCCGTTTGTTTATTTGTGGGGTTCTTGAGCCAGTCTCATGGGGGACGGGGGGACTCCTGTCCACTTGGCGGTGGGTTTTGTACCTTTTGTGTGCATCCTTGTGGTCTCAGCTCACTTCAGCAGGGTTGATGTGTGTTGTTCAGCCTTCTCTCTTAGTGCAGCTCAGATCCACCAGGTTACCTGCTATGTTTTTGTCCCTTAACTCTCCTTCTGGATGGGAGCCTCTATGGGAAGCTGGCTTCAGTCTGCCATCTTGTCCCCAACTCCAAGTAACTCATTTTTAAAAAAGGATAAGATGGTGTTTAAAATGAAGTCTGTGGCAGTAGATTAATCATATCAATATGGGAGAAAAAAATTAATCATATTCACTCCCTAATAGAAGATCACTGATTGGTAGCACAGAAATTTACTCTACACCACAAACATCTCAACTGGTTCAGCTTACATAAATCTGACTGAAAATTTTATTAAAATCAATTAGTGTCCACTTAATGGGTGCCAAAACTCTTACAGGAAGAATAGCTGTCTTCTCTTGTCTAAGAGAAGACACTTTTAATGGGAATTTTAAATAAGTGAGATAAGGATTCTGATGCATTTCTTCAAAGAACAGTAATGAGAGATGAAACATAATTTTCTCAATATTATCCTGAAGACAAATCACAATCAAAGCAATGGCTATCAAGAGGTAGGAGCAGTCTAGTCACAGCAACAATGGACTAGTAAAGAAGAAAGATCATTGTAAGTGGTTTGTTTGGGTTTTATGGGGGGAATATCCACATAATACACTATATTAAACCTATTCTAAAATTGTTTCTGGTCCTCTTTGTTTCTTCTGATGGATTCATCGTGGTGTCATTTTCTTATTCCAATGAGTATGATACATATACGCACATTCATAAAAGATAAAAACGTGTAATTTTACTGTCTCCATAATTATCTGCACAATTATCTTTACCAGCATGCTACTTTTGCGTGTTGATTCAAATTACTATCTGAATCCCTTGTTTTTAGCCTGAAGAACATTGTTTAGTATTTCTAGAAATGTAGATGTGGTTAAAACAAATGCTCTGTTTTTTTAGCTTGGAATGCCTTTTTTTTTACTTTTGAAAGGTCGTTTTGCTGTATTTAGGAATCCTGATTCACAGTTTGTTTGTTTCCTTTTAGCACTTTGTGTATGTCATTAAACTGACTTCTAGCATACATTTTTTTCCTTACTCATCCTCAATCTGATAATCCCAGGTGATCTATTCTCAAGCTCACTAATTCTCCCTTCTACCTGCTCAAATCTACTGTTGAGCCCTTCCAGTATATTTTTATTTTTGTTTTTCTATTTTCTACCACATATATTTTTGTTTGATTATTGTATAATTTATCTTTTTTCTTTTCTTTTTTTGTTTTTTCTTTACTTTTTTTTTAGATAGTCTCACTTTATCACCTTCAGTAGAGTGCAGTGGCATCACAGCTCACAGCAACCTCCAACTCCAGGGCTTAGGCAATTCTCTTGCTTCAGATCCACTGAGTAGCTTGCACTATATGCACCTGGCAGAATGCTGAGATTTTTTTTTAATTGCAGTTTGATCGGGGCTGAGTTCAATCCCACCACCCTTGGTATATGGGATCAGCACCATACTCACTGAGTCACAAGCACTGCCCCATTTATCTCTTTTTTGATATTTTCTATTTAATTAGATACGGCCATCATGCATTCTCTTAAATGTTTATTTTCCTTTAGATCTTTAAACATATTTATAATAGCTCCTTTAAGTCCTTGTTTACTAAGTCCAAAATCTAGGGTATCAAAAATGACTCTAGAACAAATGGGTTTAACAGGCATGAAAACAAACAGTTCAGTCCAATACTAATAAGTATATATTCTTCTCATTAGCACAATTTCTGTGAACTCAAACACCATCTGATCTCCAGAGGAATAGAGCCAGACAGAAACAAATTCTGCTAAGTTGTTGTGTTGTGTCAGTAACATCAATCAGGGGTGGGGCTGGAACTGACTGAACAGCTCCAGCCTCCATTAAGCACCCGAGGTTGTCAGGCCAAATCTTCCCCTTGCCAGATAGTGCCAGAGAACAGTGGCCTGTTGGAGGAGACATAGATCTCCTTGTGATTCAGACAGGTGCAAACCCCTGGAGTATCTGCTCATTGGAGGCAACTGGGTCACAGCCCTGAGGGGTTAACAATGACTGGGTGTGACAGAGGTGCAAGATGGGGAAGGAGGCATCAACCTTCCCAGACTAATCTATTTGCTGGGTGGAAACTCCTGACCTCACAGAGCACCAGAGAGAGTCAAATTTGAGTTGTCAGCAGACCCCTGCAATCTAGTTGCCAGAGACCTTTTGAACTCTCCCACCTGAGACAGGTGCTGACTGAGACAATTGATTTGGACTTCTTTAACAGGGTCAAATGCCTGAGGACTATCCAAGTTATACCCTGGGTGTGAGGTTGTGGGAAGGTTTGATTTTCCTTTTCCAATTGTTGCCTGTAGGGGGCAGGGTGACTTAATTGCTGTTATTTATCCACAGCTGAGACTTCAATCCAGAGTAAATGATTCACTAGGGTAGGACAAAGACCAGTTGAAAACAAGAAACAGCCATTTACACCCACCACACCAAGCATGTCCCCAGTTTCTCAGGCCATAGCACTGTACAGGTCCTTGGCAAAGCTCCATGGGAAAAGGTACAGACACCAGTCCCAGCTTTTGGACAAAGTGCTGGTTAATCACTACTCCTGGAGCCCCCAAACCAACTTCTTTCTCTGCTCATCTAGTCAAACTGTGTAAAATAATCATGGGGCGGAATCAGTGGAAAAAATCTGGTAAAATGAAAAACCAAAGTAGATTACCCCCCCAGGAAAGATATGGCAGATGCAACTGAAGAATCCCATTCATAAACAGATGGCCAAGATGTCAGAAATCGAATTCAGAATTTGGATTGCAAACAAGATTAATAGAATGGAGGAAAAGTTGGAATTAGAGATTCCAGTAGTGATTCAAACGTTGTTTTAAGAATTCAACAAATTTAAAGACAAAATCACCAAAGATTTTGACGCATTGAAACAAGAATTTAGAGTCCTCAAAGATCTGAAAAATACAGTAGAATCCCTCAGTAACAGAGTAAAGTAAGCAGAAGAAAGGATCTATGACATTGAAGACAAAGCCTTTGAATGCTCCCAAACTCTCAAAGAGAAAGAGGAATGGACATCAAAAACAGATCATTCTCTCAGAGAGGTCTGGGATAATTCAAAGAAACCTAATACTCGCCTCATAGGAATCCCTGAAAGTGATGAAGTAGCTTCACAAGACACAGAGTCTCTTCTCCATGAAATTATGAAAAAGAATTTTTCAGACATGACAAGAGATTCTAAAATTCAGATAGCAGACAGTTACAGAACCCAAGTACAACTCAACCCGAATAAGACACCCCCCAGGAACATCATAATTAACTTCACTGAAGTTAAGATGAAGGAGAAAATTCTGAAAGCAGCCAGAAGTAAGAAAACCATAACCTACAGAGGGAAGAATATTAGAAAGACTGCAGATCTCTCTGCTGAAACCTTTCAAGCCATAAGAGGGTGGTCATCAATTTTTAATCTCCTAAAACAAAATAACTTTCAACCCCAGATCCTGTATCCAGCTAAACTGAAATTCATTTATGATGGAGAAATTAAATTAATGACATTCACATGTTGAAGAAATTTGCCATAACTAAACCAGCTCTCCAGGATATTCTCAGAACGATCTTGATAATAACAAGCACAATCCTCTACCACAAGAGTAAACTCACTCGGAAAGTTTTGATCAAACTTCAACTTCCACAATGATGAATGGATTAAAAATGTCCACTGGACTTTCAAAAAACTCGATACCCAAAATTCCATCAGGCTTATCAATATTCTCCATTAATGTGAATGGCTTAAATTGTCATCTAAACAGGCACAGGTTGGGTTACTGGATACAAAAACTCAGGCCAGATATCTCCTGCATACAAGAATCTTATCTTACTTTCAAAGATGAATATAGACTTAGGGCGAAGGGATGGTTGTCTATATTTCAGGCAAATGGAAATTAGAAAAAAGCAGGTGTTGCAATTCTATTTGCACATACATTACCTTTTGAACCAACAAAAGTAAGGAAGGATAAAAATGGTGACTGCACATATGTTAAGGGTAATACTCAATATGATGAGATTTCAATTATTAATATTAATGCACTCAACCAGAATGCGCCTCAAGTTATAAGAGAAACTCTAACAGACATGAGCAACTTGATTTCCTCCAGCACCATAATAGTGGGAGATTTTAACACTCCTTTGGCAGTGTTGGATAGATCCTCCAATAAGAAGCTGAGCAAACAAATATTAGATTTAAATTTAACCATTCAACATTTGGATTTAACAGACATCTACAGAACATTTCATCCCAACAAATCTGAATACACATTCTTCTCATTAGCCCATGGAACATATTTCAAAACCAATCACACCTTAGGTCACAAGTCTAAAATTGGTAAATTTAAAAAATAGAAATTATTCCTTGCATCTTCTCGGACCACCATTGAATAAAAATTGAACTCAGTAACAAAAGAAATCTGCATACTCACACAAAAACATGGAAGTTGAATAACTTTATGCTGACTGATTCCTGGTTCACAGATGAGATTAAGAAGGAAATTACCAAATTTTTGGAACAAAACAACAATACCGCAAAGACAGTCCTAAGAGGGAAATTAATAGTGCTGCAAGCCTTCCTCAATAGAACAGAAACAGAAGAAATAACAATTTAATGGGAAATTTCAAGCAACTGGAAAAGAAAGAACATCCCAACCCCAAACCAAGTAGAAGAAAAGAAATAATTAAATTACAGCAGAATTAAATGAAATTGAAAACAAAAGGATTATACAACAGATCAATAAATCAAAAAGTTGGTTTTGGAAAAGTTCAATAAAATAGATAAACCTCTGGCTAACCTAACCAGGAAAAAAAGAGTAAAATCTCTAATTTCAAAAATCAGAAATGACAAAGATGAAATAACAACTAACTTCTCAAACATTGAAAACATCCTTAGGATGATGGGAAGATGGCAGACTGAAGCCAGCTTTCCACAGAGGCTCCCGTCCTGACAGAGAGTTAGGGGATGAAAATTTAGCAAGTAACCTAATGGATTCAAGCAACACCAACCGAGAAAGTTGAAGAACGCACATCAACCCCACTGAGGAGACCTGCGAACACAAGGACACAAACAAAATGTACAAAACCCATCACCAAGCGGACAGGAGTCCCCCCTCCCCCACCTGATCGGCTTAAGGGCCCCACAAAAAAAAGGGTAGAAATCAAAGGCCATCCTACTACACTTCACAGGAGAGACCTACTACAAACTGGACCTACCTCCCTTACTAGGATCCCTAGGCATTCTCCTGCCAGGCATAAAACTGTATAAATCTGTAAATATCCTTTGCCAGCAACTCTGAGCACCCAGCACTTCCCTCCACTCTCTCTGAGGTCTGAAAGCCTGTCCCCCAGGAGTTCGTATTCTTGGGTGACTCCTAAAGGGGAGAGGACAGTCCCTGAGCTGCAGCTGGTCAGTGCTGATTCTGGGGCATGGGAGAGAGGTGAGGACAGTCAGCAGAGGAAGACCCTCACCAGGGCGGCGCTTCCCCAAGGCGAGGTGCAGCAGCCCTCCTTGGGCAACAATACAACCAGGCATATAACTGAGTCGAACTCGCTACCAGCTGCTCTGAGCTCCTGGCGCTCCCCCCACCCTCGCTCTGTGGTCCAGAGACCTGAGCGCCTGCCGTATAACTGGGCAGGGAGCCTGGTGAAGCTGAGTCTGTTTTTCGCTGCCCAGCAGTTCTGGGCTCCAGCCGCTCCCTCCACCCCGCCCCCACTCTGAAGCCCGAAGGTTTGTGCTGCGACGGTACAACCAGGCGAGAGACTAGGAGGAACTGAATTTGCTCACTGTCGACCAGGCTCCCTACGGCTCGGAGCCCCTGCCAGCTCTGGGCTCCTGGTGCTCCCCCCACCCTCACTCTGTGCTCTGGAGACCTGAGCGTCTGCTGTGTAGCTGGGCAGGGAACTGGGTGGAGCTGAGTCTGTTCGCTGCCTGGAGGTTCTGGGCTCCAGCCGCTCCCTCCACCCCGCCCCCACTCTGAAGCCTGAAGGCTTGAGCTGCAGCGATACAACTGGGCAATAGACTGGGAGGAACTCAATTTGCTCTCTGACGACTGGGCTCCCTGCAGCTCTGAGCCCTTGCTGGCTCTGGGCTCCTGGCACTCCCCCTGCCCTCGCTCTATGCTCTGGAGACCTGAGTACCTGCCGTGTGGCTGGGAAGGGAACTGGGTGGAGCAGAGACTGTTCGCTGCACAGTGGTTCTGGGCTCCAGCCGCTCCCCCAACCACGCCCCCACTATGAAGCCTGAAGGATTGAGCTGCGGTGGTACAACCAGGCGAGAGTCTGGGAGGAACTGGATTTGCTCGCTGTCGACCGGGCTCCCTGCGGCTCGGAGCCATTGCTGCCTCTGACCTCCTGGCACTAACCCCCGCCCTCGCTCTGTAGTCTGGAGACCTGAGCGCATGCCGTGTGGCTGGGCAAGGAAATGGGTCGAGGTGAGTCTGTTTGCTGCCTGGTGGTTCTGTGCTCCAGCCGCTCCCCCCACCCCGCCCACACTCTGAAGCCTGGAGGCTTGGGCTGCGGCAGTGAGGTGGAGCCAAAGATTGAGAGGAATTGAGTGACCTTGCCTCCGGCGGCTCTGAGCTCCCAGCATCCCACCCCACCCTCACTCTGGGATCTGGAGGCCTGTCCTCTGGGAGTCCAGATTCTTGAGGGATTTGTTGGGGCATGGACAGTGCCCAAACTGCGGCTTGTCGGTCCTGACTCTGGGACACAGAAGTGAGGTTGGGGGTGACCCACATCAGAGCGGTAGTTCCCTGAGGTGGCTGAAGCCATACCCCTTGCCTCCATGGGCAACGAGAGGAGGCCACCACTGAGTATAGGATTTGCCTGAGGTGACTCACAGACCGCAGAAACATACAGGATAGGGCCGACTCAGAGAACTGAGGCTTCAACCCAGAGTAAGTACTTCACTGAGGTCAAACAAAAGCCAGCTGACAATAAGTCAGAACGACTCATATCCACCACACAAGACAGGGCCCCAGTCTCTCAGGCTACAACACTAAACGGGCCATAAACAAAACCCTAGGGGAAAAATCAAAGGGAGTAAAACAACCATGGGGCAGAATCATCGGAAAATCTCTGGTAACATGAATAACCAGAATAGATCAACACCCCCAGGGAAAGAAATGGTGGATGTAATTGAAGATCCCATTCATAAACAACTGGCAGACATGTCAGAAATAGAATACAGAATTTGGATTGCATACAAGATTGATAAAATGGAATTAGGAATCTGAGGAAAAATTCAAAAGTTGTCTCAAGAATTTAACGAATTTAAAGACAAAACCACCAAAGACTTAGACACACTGAAGCAAGAATTTGCAGCCCTTAAAGATATGAAAAATACAGTAGAATCCCTAAGCTACAGAATGGAACAAGCAGAAGAAAGGATTTCTGACATCGAAGATAAAGCCATCAAACACTCCCAAACTCTCAAAGAGAAAGAAAACTGGAGAGAAAAAATGGATCTTTCTCTTAGAGAGCTCTGGGATAATTTGAATAAGGCAAATATACGAATAATCGGAGTTCCGGAAAACAATGAAGTGGCATCGATGGGCACAGAGGCCCTTCTGCATGAAATTATGAAAGAGAATTTTCCAGACATGCCTAGAGATTCTGAAATTCAGATAGCAGACAGTTTCAGAACTCCAGCATGATTCAACCCAATAAGTCATCCGCCAGAAATGTCATAATTAGCTTCACTAAAGTCAACATGAAGGAGAAAATTCTCAACGTTATCAGGCGAAAGAAAGCCATTACCTACAAAGGTAAGAACATTAGAATGACTGCAGATCTCTCTGCTGAAAGTTTTCAACCAGAATAGAGTGGTCATTGACTTTTAATCTCCTAAAGCAAAATAACTTTCAACCCTGGATCTTCAACTCAGCTAAACTGAATTTCATCTATGATGGACAAATTACATACTTTAACGACATTCATATGTTGAAGGAATTCACCACAACCAAACCAGCTCTTCAGGATATTTTCAGACCAAACCTCCGTAATGACCAACCCAATCCTCTACTACAAATGTAAACTCACTCAGAAACTCCAGATCAAACTCCAACTTCTACAATGGTGAAAAGATTAAAAAAGTCCACTGGACTTTTGAAAAATTCGATACCCAAAATTTCACCAAACTTATCAATAATCTCCATTAATGTGAATGGCTTAAACTGTCCTCTAAGGAGACATAGGTTAGCAGACTGAATACAAAAACTCAGACCACATATCTGTTGCTTACAAGAGTCACATCTTAACTTAAAAGACAAATACAGACTCAGGGTGAAAAGATGGTGATCCATATTTCAGGCAAATGATAACCAGAAAAAAACAGGTGTTGCAAATTTATTTGCAGACACAATAGGCTTTAAACCAACAAAAGTAAGGAAGGACAAGAATGGTCACTTCATATTTGTTAACGGTAAGACTCAATATGATGAGATTTCAATTATTAATATCTATGCACCCAATCAGAATGCACCTCAATTCATAAGAGAAACTCAAACAGACATGAGCAACTTGATTTTCTCTGAATCCATATTAGTTGGAGAATTTAACACTCCTTTGGCAGTGAGGGATCGATCCTCCGACAAAAAGCTGAGTAAAGAAATTTTATATTTAAATCTAACCATCCAGCATTTAGATCTAGCAGACATCTGCAGAACATTTCACCCAAACTAAACTGAATACACATACTTCTCATCAGCCCATGGAACTTAATCCAAAATCGATCACATCTTAGGTCACAAATCTAACCTCAGTAAATTTAAAGGAATAGAAGTTATTCCATGCATCTTCTCTGACCATCATGGAATAAAACTTGAGCTGAGTAACAACAGGAATCTACATACTCATAAAAAAACATGGAAGTTAAATAACCTCATGCTGAACGATAGCAGGGTCAGAGATGAGGTCAAGAAGGAAATTGCCAAATTTTTGGAACAAAATGACAATGAGGACACGAACTATCGGAACATCTGGGACACCGAAAAGGCAGTTCTAAGAGGGAAATTTATAGCGCTGCAAGCCTTCCTCAGGAGAATGGAAAGAGAGGAAGTTAGCAACTTAATGGGACATCTCAAGGAATTGGATAGGGAAGAACACCCCAACCCCAAACCCAGTAGAAGAAAAGAAATAACCAAAATCAGAGCAGCACTAAATGAAATTGAAAACAAAAGAACAATACAACAGATCAATAAATCAAAAAGCTGGTTTTTTGAAAAGGTCAACAAAACAGATAAACCATTGGCCAACCTAATCAGAAAAAAAGAGTAAAATCTCTAACCTCATCAATTAGAAATTACAAAGACGAAATAACATCATACTCCTCAGAAATCCAAAAAATCCTTAATGAATACTACAAGAAACTTTACTCTCAGAAATATGAAAATCCGAAGGAAGTGGACCGATACTTGGAAGCTCATCACCTTCCAAGACTTAACCAGAATCAAGTGGAAATGTTGAACAGGCCCATTTCAAGTTCGGAAATAACATCAACCATACAAAACCTCCCCAAAAAGAAAAGTCCGGGACCAGATGGTTTCACATCAGAATTCTACAAAACCTTTAAAGAGGAATTAGTACCTAGATTACTCAAACTTTTCCAAAATGTAGAAAAAAAAGGAAGACTCCCCAACACGTTCTATGAAGCAAACATCACTCTGATCCCCAAATCAGGAAAAGACCCCAAAAAAAGAAAATTTTGGACCAATATCACTAATGAATACAGATGCAAACATATTCAACAAGATTGTAGTAAACATAATCCAGCAACATATCAAACAAATCATACATCATGAGCAAGTTGGCTTTATCCCAGGGTCTCAAGGCTGGTTCAATATACGTAAATCTATAAATGTAATTCAGCACATAAACAAAGTAAAAAACAAAGATCATATGATCCTCTCAATCGATGCAGAAAAAGCTTTTGATAACATCCAACATCCCTTCATGATCAGAACACTTAAGTAAATTGGTATAGAAGGGACATTTCTTACACTGATAGAGGCCATCTACAGCAAACCGACAGCCTATATAATATTGAACGGAGTTAAATTGGAATCATTTCCACTTAGATCAGGATCCACATAAGGCTGCCAATTGTCTCCATTGCTTTTTCACATTGTAATGGAAGTTTTAGCCACCACAATCAGGGAAGAAAAGGCGATAAAGGGCATCCACATAGGGTCAGAAGAGATCAAACTTTCGCTCTTCGCAGATGATATGATTGTATATCTGGAAAACACTAGGGACCCTACAACAAAACTCTTAGAAGTGATCAAGGAATACTGCAACGTCTCAGGTTACAAAATCAACATTCATAAATCAGTACCCTTTATATACACCAACAATAGTCAAGTTGAGGCAGGCTGAGCAAGATGGCGGCTGAGTAACAGCTTCCTTGCATCTGGGCATCCTGAGTCCGGGGAGATAGGAACCCAGGCATCTCTGGCTGGTGGGCTCTGCCTATCATCACCCCTGTGAAGATACAGGGAGTCAGCGAGAGACTTCTGGACCCCAAGAGGAGGACTAAAACAGTAGAAAAACGGAAAGTGGTCGCAGGTGTTCAATCGGTCTAAACCCGCCCACAACAGTAAATTCAGTAGCAGCGAGACTGCAAACCAGAAAGGCCTTACCTGTGAACTGTTTGGGTGTCTTTAGACTTGGCACTCAGTTGAACTGCCTTGAGGAGAGCCTGAGCGGGAGCATGGAGAACTTTGGCCATTGCCTAGAGCCCCAGTCGGAGCTGCTGAGCCAGTCGGAGCTAACAGTGTTTGGCTGTGGGTCACAGGGAGCCATTGTGAGCGATCTGCCCCGGCAAGCTCCCCACTCAGGGTCGCAGAGCAAGAATCG
The DNA here is from genome assembly GCF_027406575.1 of Nycticebus coucang. Classification (NCBI taxonomy): domain Eukaryota; kingdom Metazoa; phylum Chordata; class Mammalia; order Primates; family Lorisidae; genus Nycticebus; species Nycticebus coucang. The sequence continues at coordinate 82,771,925 of NC_069804.1, forward strand.
GGTGGGAGCTGGTAACCCAGCTACCAAGTAGCCTAAGGGTGGGTTGTGAGCCACCTTGCAGCCCCAACCCTCAGGGGTAGAGTGAGACTGGTTGTGGCACACTGGGTAACTGGTAACTTCCAGCGACAAGCACTTCCCTGGGAAAGCTTCTGCTCAGCAAGTTTACAAGTTCAAAGTGTCTTTTAAGTGGGCTGAAGAGAGATTTAGGGTGTCTACGTGCTGGGGTTTGAGAAATCAGCAGCCTCCAGTCATATCAGAACTGTGATTAACATCTCATACCCCAGAAGACCACGTGTTGCCCAGACAATATTCAATAACATATACATACTGCTTTGTTTTTGGTTATGTTTTTTTTTTGGTTTGGCTGTTGTTTTAGTTTATTTTGATGTTGTTGATGTTGTTTTGTTTTTTAATTTCAACCTTTTCCATACAGATCGTTTTTCTTTCTCAATTTTTCTAGTTTAATAAAAATTTCCCCTTGTGCCTTTTTCAATAATTAGAACATCATTTTTGCTACTGTTTCTACCGCTATTATTTGGTTTTTCACCCAATTTTACCCATAAAGTTTTCTGTTTCCTTGTTTTGGTTGATTTATAGCATTTTTGTGTTTCCTCTCTACTTGGTGGAGGTGGGGTACTGTGTCTGATCAGGTTAGTAAGAGCTGCTGACCTCAAGGGAACAACCCAACTGGGCACCCCCAGAAGGTGGGGTTTTTTTAAGGTTGTGTCAAAGTACCCTACTGTACACCTATATTGCTCTGTCTCCCTTTTTCTGTGCCTCTATTCTTTTTGTCAATATTCCTTTTAGCCACCCCCTCTCCTTTCTCTACTTTTCTTTGTTTTTCTTATCACTTGGTCCTCCTTTCTTTCATCAATTTTTTGCTCTTCAACCTTCTCACCCTTCTAGTCCTGTAACCCTTAGTCCACAGGCACGAGAACTTAAAGAGCAAGAAGAAGTAAAAGGAAAATTAGGGCAAGGAAACATATAAAAGAAATCACCCATGAGGAAGAATCAGCAGAAAACTCCAGGCGACATGAAGAACCAGTCCAGAACAACCCCTCCAAAGGACCATGAAGTAGCTACTGCAGATGATTCCACCTGTAAAGAAATGTTAGAAATGACAGAAAGGGAATTTAGAATACACATGTTGAAAACAATGAAAGAAATGATGGAAACAATGAAGGAAACTGCTAATAAAGTGGAAAGTAACCAAAAGGAAATCCAAAAAACAGAATCAAATAAGAGATGAGCGACATGAAGAATACAAAAAGGATATAGCAGAGCTGAAGGAACTGAAACAGTCAATTAGGGAACTTAAAGATGCAATGGAAAGTATCAGCAACAGTTTAGACCATGCACAAGAAAGAATTTCAGAGTTAGAAGACAAAGTTCTTGAGATAACTCACATAGTAAAAGAGGCAGAAAAGAAGAGAGAGAAAGCAGAACGTTCACTGTCAGAATTATGGGACTTTATGAAGCATTCCAACATATGAGTTATAAGAATTCCAGAAGGGGAAGAAGAATGCCCCAGAGGAATGGAAGCCATACTAGAGAAGATTATAAAAGAAAATTTCCCAAATTTCACCAAAGATTCTGACACACTGCTCTCAGAGGGATATCGGACCCCAGGTCGCCTCAACTCTAACCGAGCTTCTCCAAGACACATTGTGATGAACCTGTTTAAAGTCAAGACAAAAGAAAAGATTCTGCAAGCTGCCAACAGTAAGCACCAGTTCACCTACACGGGCAAATCCATAAGAGTAACTGTAGACTTCTCTAATGAAAATTTCCAAGCAAGAAGACAATGGTCATCTACTTTTAATCTACTTAAACAGAACGATTTCCAGCCCAGAATTCTGAACCCTGCTAAGCTAAGCTTAAAAACGGACAGAGAAATCAAATCATTTACGGATATAAAAACATTGATGAAATTCGCCACAACAAAACAAGCTCTACAGGAAATACATCAACCTGTTCTGCACACTGACCACCACAATGAATCAGCAGCTAAGTAAGAACTCACAAATAAAAGGGCAGAACCTAACTTCCACACTGATGCAAAAGATAAAACTAAGCAGTGAACTCTCACAAAATTAGATGAATAGACTACTACCACACTTATCAATTATCTCAATACATATTAATGGCTTGAATTCCCCACTGAAGAGACATAGATTGGCTGACTGGATTAAAAAACACAAGCCATCCATTTGCTGACTGCAAGAAACACACCTGCCTCCAAAAGACATATTAAAGCTCCAAGTCAAGGGTTGGAAGACAATTATTCAGGCAAATGGAATTCAGAAGAAAAGAGGAGTTGCAATCATATTTTCAGTTACATGTGGATTAAAAGCAACTAAAGTCAATAAAGACAAAGATGGTCACTTTATATTGGTCAAGGGAAAACTACAACAAGAAGACATTTCAATTCTAAATATTTATGCACCCAATTTAAATGCTCCCAGATTCTTAAAACAGACCTTACTCAGTCTGAGCAATATGATAACTGATAACACCATCATAACAGGGGACTTTAACACTCCTCTTACAGAGCTGGACAGATCCTCTAAACAGAAATTAAACAAAGATATAAGAGATTTAAATGAGACAATAGAACAACTGTGCTTGATAGACGCATATGGAACACTCCACCCAAAGATAAAGAATATACATTCTTTTCATCACCCCATGGAGCATTCTCCAAAATTGATCATATCCTGGGACACAAAACAAATATCAACAGAATCAAAAGAATTGAAATTTTACCTTGTATCTTCTCAGACCATAAGGCACTAAAGGTGGAACTCAACTCTAAGTAAAATGCTCGACCCCACACAAAGGCATGGAAAGTAAACAATCTTCTGTTGAATAACACATGGGTGCAGGAAGAGATAAAACAGGAAATCCTTAACTTACTTGAGCATAACAAAAATGAAGACACAAGCTACCAAAACCTGTGGGATACTGCAAAAGCAGTTTTGAGAGGAAAATTCAAAGCTTTAGATGCCTACATTCGAAAAACAGAAAGAGAGCGCATCAACAATCTCACAAGGGATCTTATGGAATTGGAAAAAAAAAGAACAATCTAAGCATAAACTCAGTAGAAGAAAAGAAATATCCAAAATCAAATCAGAGATCAATGAAATTGACAACAAAAGAATCATTCAGAAAATCAATGAAACAAGGAGTTGGTTTTTTGAAAAAATAAATAAAATACATAAACCATTGGCCAGACCAAAGATGAATAGAAAAGTAAAATTTCTAGTAAGCTTAATCAGAAATTATAAAGGGGAAATAACAACTGATCCCACAGACACAAGAGATCATCTCTGAATACTACCAGAAACCATATCCCCAGAAATTTAACAATGTGAAGGAAATGGATAAATATTTGGAACTACACCGTCTCCCTAGACTCAGACAGGAAGAAATAGAGCTCCTGAACAGGCCAATTTCAAGCACTGAGATCAAAGAAACAATAAAAAATCTTCCAACCAAAAAATGCCCTGGTCCAGAAGGCTTCACTCCAGAATTCTGTCAAACCTTCAAGAAAGAGCTTATTCCTGTACTGCAGAAATTATTCCAAAAAATGGAGGAAGAAGGAATCTTCCCCAACACATTCTATGAAGCAAACATCAACCTGATACCAAAACCAGGAAAAGACCCAAACAAAAAGGAGTATTTCAGACCAATCTCACTCATGAATATAGATGCAAAAATTCTCAACAAAATCCTAGCCAATAGATTACAGCTTATCATCAAAAAAGTCATTCATTATGATCAAGTAGGCTTCATCCCAGGGATGCAAGGCTGGTTTAATGTACGCAAGTCCATAAACATTATCCACCATATTAACAGAGGCAAAAATAAAGATCACATGATCCTCTCAATAGATGCAGAAAAAGCATTTGACAAAATCCAGCATCCTTTTCTAATTAGAACACTGAAGAGTATAGGCATAGGTGGCACATTTGTAAACCTGATTGAAGCTATCTATGACAAACCCACAGCCAGTATTTTACTGAATGGAGTAAAACTGACAGCTTTTCCTCTTAGAACTGGAACCAGACAAGGTTGTCCTCTGTCACCTTTACTATTCAACATAGTGCTGGAAGTTCTAGCCAATACAATTAGGCAAGACAAGGAAATAAAGGGAATCCAAATGGCAGCAGAAGAGGTCAAACTCTCCCTCTTTGCTGACGACATGATCTTATACTTAGAGAACCCCAAAGACTCAACCAAAAGAATCCTAGAAGTCATCAAAAAATGCAGTAATGTTTCAGGATATAAAATCAATGTCCACAAGTCAGTAGCCTTTGTGTACACCAATAACAGTCAAAAAGAGAAGCTAATTAAGGACACAACTCCCTTCACCATAGTTTCAAAGAAAATGAAATACCTAAGAATATACCTAACGAAGGAGGTTAAGGAACTCTATAAAGAAAACTGTGAAATCCTCAGAAAGGAAATAGCAGAGGATATTAACAAATGGAAGAACATACCATGCTCATGGAGGGTAAGAATCAACATTGTTAAAATGTCTATACTTCCCAAAGCAATCTACCTATTCAATGCCATTCCTATCAAAATACCAAGATCGTACTTTCAAGATTTGGAAAAAATGATTCTGCGTTTTATACAGAACCGGAAAAAAACCGTATAGCTAAGGCAGTTATTTGTAACAAAAATAAAGCTGGGGGCATTGGCATACCAGATTTTAGTCTGTACTACAAAGCCATAGTGCTCAATACAGCATGCTACTGGCACAAAAACAGAGACATAGACACTTGGAATCGAATTGAAAACCAAGAAATGAAACTAACATCTTACAACCACCTAATTTTGATGAACCAAACAAGAACACACCTTAGGGGAAAGACACCCTATTCAATAAATGGTGTTGGGAGAACTGGATGTCTACATGTAAAAGACTGAAACTGGAACCACACCTTTCCCCACTCACAAAAATTGATTAAAGATGGATAAAGGACTTAAATTTAGGGCATGAAACAATAAAAATCCTCAAAGAAAGCATAGGAAAAACACTGAAAGATGTTGGCCTGGGGAAAGACTTCATGAAGAAGACTGCCATGGCAATTGCAACAACAACAAAAATAAGCAAATGGGACTTCATTAAACTGAAAAGCTTCTGTACAGCTAAGGAGACAATAACCAAAGCAAAGAGACAACCTACACAATGGGAAAGGATATTTGCATATTTTCAATCAGACAAAAGCTTGATAACTAGGATCTATAAAGAACTCAAATTAATCCACATGAAAAAAGCCAACAATCCCATATATCAATGGGCAAGAGACATGAATAGAACTTTCTCTAAAGATGACAGACGAATGGCTAACAAACACATGAAAAAATGTTCATCATATCTATATATTAGAGAAATGCAAATCAAAACAACCCTGAGATATCATCTAACCCCAGTGAGAATGGCCCACATCACAAAATCTCAAAACTGCAGATCCTGGCGTGGATGTGGAGAGAAGGGAACACTTTTACATTGCTTTTGGGACTGCAAACTAGTACAACCTTTCTGGAAGGAAGTATGGAGAAACCTCAAAGCACTCCAGCTACACCTCCCATTTGATCCTGCAATCCCATTACTGGGCATCTACCCAGAAGGAAAAACATCCTTTTATCATAAGGACACTTGTACTAGACTGTTTATTGCAGCTCAATTTACAATCGCCAAAATGTGGAAACAGCCTAAATGCCCACCAACCCAGGAATGGATTAACAAGCGGTGGTATATGTATACCATGGAATACTATTCACCCATTAAAAAAAATGGAGACTTTACCTCCTTCGTATTACCCTGGATGGAAGTGGAAGACATTCTTCTTAGTGAAGCATCACAAGAATGGAGAAGGATGAATCCTCTGTACTCAATTTTGATATGAGGACAATTAAAGACAATTAAGGTTATGGGCAGAAGCAGAAAGAGGGACAGAGGGAGGGGGTTGGGGCATTGGTGTATGTCACACTTTATGGGGGCAAGACATGATTGCAAGAGGGTCTTTACCTAACAATTACAATCAGTGTAACCTGGCTTATTGTACCCTCAATGAATCCCCAACAACAACAACAAAAAAAAACTATGAAATCCTCAGAAAGGAAATAGCAGAGGTTATGAACAAATGGAAGAACATACCATGCTCATGGATGGGAAGAATCAACATTGTTAAAATGTCTATACTTCCCAAAGCAATCTACCTAGTCAATGCCATTCCTATCAAAATACCAACATCGTACTTTCAAGATTTGGATAAAATGTTTCTGCATTTTGTATGGAACCAGAAAAAAACCGTATAGCTAAGGCAGTTCTTAGTAATAAAAATAAAGTTGGGGGCATCAGCATACCAGATATTAGTCTGTACTACAAAGCCATAGTGGTCAGGACAGCATGGTACTGGCACAAAAACAGAGACGTAGACACTTGGAATCAAATTGAAAACCACGAAATGAAACTAACATCTTACAACCACCTAATCTTCGATAAACCAAACAAGAACATACCTTGGGGAAAAGACTCCCTATTCAATAAATGGTGCTGGGAGAATGGATGTCTACATGTAAAAGACTGAAACTGGACCCACACCTTTCCCCACTCACAAAAATTGATTAAAGATGGATAAAGGACTTAAATTTAAGGCATGAAACAATAAAAATCCTCAAAGAAAGCATAGGAAAAACAATGGAAGATATTGGCCTGGGGAAAGACTTCATGAAGAAGACTGCCATGGCAATTGCAACAACAACAAAAATAAGCAAATGGGACTTCATTAAACTGAAAAGCTTCTGTACAGCTAAGGAGACAATAACCAAAGCAAAGAGACAACCTACACAATGGGAAAGGATATTTGCATATTTTCAATCAGACAAAAGCTTGATAACTAGGATCTATAAAGAACTCAAATTAATCCACATGAAAAAAGCCAACAATCCCATATATCAATGGGCAAGAGACATGAATAGAACTTTCTCTAAAGATGACAGACGAATGGCTAACAAACACATGAAAAAATGTTCATCATCTCTATATATTAGAGAAATGCAAATCAAAACAACCCTGAGATATCATCTAACCCCAGTGAGAATGGCCCACATCACAAATTCTCAAAACTGCAGATGCTGGCGTGGATGTAGAGAGAAGGGAACAGTTTTACACTGCTGGTGGGACTGCAAACTAGTACAACCTTTCTGGAAGGAAGTATGGAGAAACCTCAAAGCACTCCAGCTACACCTCCCATTTGATCCTGCAATCCCATTACTGGGCATCTACCCAGAAGGAAAAAAATCCTTTTATCATAAGGACACTTGTACTAGACTGTTTATTGCAGCTCAATTTACAATCGCCAAAATGTGGAAACAGCCTAAATGCCCACCAACCCAGGAATGGATTAACAAGCGGTGGTATATGTATACCATGGAATACTATTCAGCCATTAAGAAAAATGGAGACTTTACATCCTTCGTATTAATATAGATGGAAGTTGAAGACATTATTCTTGTAAAGCATCACAAGAATGGAGAAGGATGAATCCTATTTACTCAATTTTGGTATGAGGACAATTAATGACAATTAAGGTTATGAGGGGTAAAGCAGAAAGAGGGATGGTGGGAGGGAGGTAGGGCCTTGGTGTGTGTCACACTCTATGTGGGCAAGACATGATTGCAAGAGGGACTTTACCTAACAATTGCAATCAGTGTAACCTGGCTTATTGTACCCTCAATGAATCCCCAACAATAAAAGCAAACAAACAAACAAAAAAAAGCCAATTAAAGAAAAGATAATGACGGTCACTTCTTATTTCTTAAGGGCAACACTCAACATGATGAGTTTTCAATTATCAACATTTATGCACCCAACCAGAATACGCCTCAATTTATAAGAGAAACTCTAACTGACATGAGCAACGTGATTTCCCCCAGCACCATAATTGTTTGAGATTTTAACACTCCTCTGGCTTCATTTGATAGATCCTTTAAGAAGAAGCTAAGCAAAGAAATTTTAGAACTAAACTTAACCATTCAATATTTACATCTAATAGACATCTACGGAACACTACATCCTAATAAAATTGAATACACATCCTTCTCATCAGCCTATGGATCATCCTCCAGAATTAATCACATCTTAGGTCACAAGTCTAACCCCAGCAAATTTAAAAGAATAGAAATCATTTTTTGTATTTTTTCAGACCATGACGAAATAAAAGTTCAACTCAGTAACAACAGGAATCTCCACACACATACAAAAGCATGAAAATTAAATAACCTCATGCTAAATGATAGCTGTGTCATAGTCGAGATTATGAAAGAAATTACCAAATTTTTGGAACAAAACAATAATGAAGAAATGAACTATCAGAACGTTTGGGATACTGCAAAGCCAGTTCTAAGAGGGAAATTTAGTTTTGCAAGAATTTCTCAAGAGAACAGAAAGAGAAGAAGTTAATAACTTATGGGACATTTCAAACAACTGGAAAAGGAAGAACTTTCCAACCCTAAACCCAGCAAAAGAAAAGAAATAACAAAAATTAGAGCAGAACTAAATGAAATTGAAAACAAAAGAATCATACAACAGATCAACAAATCAGAGTTGGTTTTTTGAAAAGGTCAATGAAATAGATAAATCTTTGGCTTACCTAAATAGAAGTAGAAGAGTAAAATCCCTAATTTCATCAATCAGAAAAGATAAAGGCCAAATAAAAACAGACTCCTTAGAAATTCAGCAAATCCCTAACGAATATTACATAAAACTCCACTCTCAGAAGTAAGAAAAACTGAAGAAAATAGATGAATACCTAGACACATGCCACCCTCCTATACTTAGCCAGAAAAAAGTAGAAATGTTGAACAAGCCTAAAAGGAGCTCTGAAATAGCATCAAATATAAGAAATCTCCCAAGAAAGAAAAGCCTGGGACCAGATGGCTTCACGTCAGAATTCTACCAAACCTTTAAAGAGGAACTAGTACCTATATTACTTAACCTTTTTCAAAACATAGAAAAAGAAGGAATACTTCCCAACACATTCTATGAATCAAATATCACGCTGATACCCAAACCAGAAAAAGATTCAACAAGAAAAAAAATTATAGACCAATATCTCTAAAGAATATTGATGCATATGAAAAATGAAACACAACTTTAGTCTATGGTGAAGGAGGGAAGGAGATGGAGAGATGGGGAGTGAGTAGGAGGGATAGTAGGGGATAGTAAGGGGACCACAATTATAAAGCACATTGCAAGTACAAGTTGGTCCTATCATGTGTACAACACAAATGTCCTAATGCTATAATTGGGTAAATCAGATGAAAGCTATGCTGAGGGAACAATTCTACACTGCTGGTGGGAATGAAAATTAATACATTCCTTTTGGAAAGATATATGTAGAACACTTAGAGATCTAAAAATAGATCTGCCATTCAATCCTATAATTCCTCTACTAGGCATATACCCAGAAGACCAAAAATCACATCATAACAAAGATATTTGTACCAGAATGTTTATTGCAGCCCTATTCATAATTGCTAAATCACGGAAAAAGCCCAAGTATCCATCGATTCACGAATGGATTAATAAATTGTGGTATACGTATACCATGCAATATTATGCAGCCTTAAAGAAAGATGGAGACTTTAGCTCCTTCATATTTACATGGATGGAGCTGGAACATATTCTTCCTAGTAAAGTATCTCAGGAATGGAAGAAAAACTATCCAATGTACTCAGCCCTCCTATGAAACTAATTTATGGCTTTCACATGAAAGCTATAACCCAGTTACAACCTAAGAATAGGGGGAAAAGGGAGGGGAGGGAGGGGGGAGGTGACAGAGGGAGGGGGATTGGTGGGATTACACCTGCGGTGCATCTTACAAGGGTATATGTGAAACTTAGTAAATGTGGAATGTAAATGTTTTAGCACAATAACTAAGAAAATGCCATGAAAGCTATGTTAACTAGTATGCTGAAAATGTGTCAAACGGTCTATGAAACTAGTGTATGGTGCCCCATGATCACATTAATGTACACAGCTATGATTTAATTTAAAAAAAAGAAAGCTATGCTTATTAGTATAATGTAAGCACTCCAATTTGTACAAATAATCAACACACTGAAATGGTCATACATGTATTTATGATCTATGTACAAAAGACTTAATAAAAAATTTTCAAAAAAAAAAAAAGAACATTGATGCAAAAATATTCAATAAGATTCTAGCAAACAGATTCCAAACAACACATCAAACAAATTATACACCATGAGTTTCATTCCAGGGTCCCAAGAATGGTTCAATATACTTAAATCCATAAATATAATACATCACATAAACATATTAAAAACAAAGACCATATGATTCTCTCAACTGATGCAGAAAAAGCTTTTGACAATATCCAGCATCCTTTTTTGATCAGAACGCTTAAGAAAATAGGCTTAGAAGAAACATTTCTTAAACTGAATGAGGCCATATACAGCAAACCCACAGCTAATATCATAGCGAATGGAGTAAAATTGAAATCATTTCCACTCAGATAAGGAACAGGCAAGGATGCCCACTTTCTCCACTGTTTTTTAACATTGCAATGGCAGTCTTAGCCAGCGCAATCAGGCAAGACAAGACAATCAAGGGAATCCAAATAGAACCAGAGGAGATCAAACTGTCACTCTTTGCAGACAATATGATTATATATATGGAAAATCCCAGGGAACCAACTACAAAACTCATAGAAGTGATCAAGGAATATGGTAATGTCTCAGGGTACAAAATTAACACTCATAAATTTAGCCTTTATATATACCAACAATAGTCAAGGGGGAAAAACAATGAAGGACTCTATTCCCTTTATAATAGTCCCAAAGAAGATGAAATATCTGGGAGCATATCTAACTGAGCATGTGAAAGATCTCTATAAAAAGAACTATAAAACTCCTAGAAATTGAAAATGCTGAAGATGTTAACAAATGGAAAAATATACCATGTTCATGGCTGGAAAGAATCAACATGGTTTACATGTCTATACCACCTAAAGCAATCTACAGATTTAACACGATCCCTTTTAAAGTACCTCTGTCCTATTTTAAAGACTTGGAAAAATTAGTACTTCGTTTTAAATGGAAACAGAAAAAAAACTCGAATAGCCAAGACATTACTCAGAAATAAAAACAAATCGGAAGGAATCACGCTTCCAGACTTCAGACTATACTATAAATTGATACTGATCAAAACAGCATGGTACTGGCACAAAAATAGAGAGGTAGGTTTGTGGAACAGAATTGAAGACCAAGAGGTGAACCCAGATACTTATTGTCATTTGATTTTTGATAAGCCTGTTGAAAATATAAATTGGGGGAAAGATCCTTATTCAATAAATGGTGCTGCATGAATTAGCTGGCAACTTGTAGAAGACTGAAACTGGACACACACCTTTCTCCTCTAACAAAAATTGACTTTCACTGGTTAAAGGACTTAAACTTAAGACATGAAACTATAAATATTCTTGGAGAGAGTGCAGGGGAAAAGCATGAAAAGATTGGCCTGGGAGAATACTTCGTGAGGAAGACACCCCAGACAATTGAAGCAACATCAAAAATACATTACTGGGATATGATCAAATTAAAAAGCTCCTGCAATTCCAAGAACACACTAAGTAAAGCAAATAAACAGCCCTCAGAATGGAAGAGGATTTTTGCAAGTTATACTACCGACAAAGGTCTAATAAACAGAATCCCCAGAGAACTCAAACTTATTACTAAGCAAAAAACAAATGATCCCATTTCGTTGTGGGCAAGAGACATGAACAGAAGCTTCTCTGAAGAAGATAGGCACATGGCCTACAGACATAAAAAAAATGCTCATAATCTTTAATCATTAGAGAAATGCAAACCAAAAGTATTCTGAGATACCATCTAACTCCACTAAGAGTATCCCAAATCACAAAATCCCAAAACTTCAGATGTTGGCATGGATGTGGGCAAAAGGGAACACTTCTGCACTGCTGGTGGGAATGCAAGCTAGTAAGTTCCTTTTGGAAGGAAGTTTGTAGAACACTCAGAGATCTAAATGTAGACCTGCCATTTGATCCTGCAATTCCTCTTGTAGGTGTATATCCAAAGGACCAAAAATCATTTGGCAATAAAGATATTGGCACCAGATTGTTCATTGAAGCACAATTCATAATTGCCAGGTCGTGGAAGAAGCCCAAGTGCCCATCGACCCATGAATGGATTAGTAAATTATGATATATGTATACCATGGAATACTATACAGAAGTAAAAGAAAAAAATGGAGACTTTACCTCTTTTTTTTTTTTAATGTTGGGGATTCATTGAGGGTACAATAAGCCACGTTACACTGATTGCAATTGTTAGGTAAAGTCCCTCTTGCAATCATGTCTTGCCACCATAAAGTGTGACACACACCAGGGCCCCAAACCCCTCCCTCCGTCCCTCTCTCTCTTTCCCCACCCATAACCTTAATTGTCATTAATTGTCCTCATATTAAAATTGACTAAATAGGATTCATCCTTCTCCACTCTTGTGATGTTTTACTAAGAATAATGTCTTCTACTTCCATCCAGGTTAATATAAACGATGTAAAGTCTCCATTTTTTTTGATGGCCGAATAGTATTCCATGGTATACATATACCACAGCTTGTTAATCCATTCCTGGGTTGGTGGGCATTTAGGCTGTTTCCACATTTTGGCGATTGTAAATTGAGCTGCAATAAACAGTCTAGTACAAGTGTCCTTATGATAAGAGGATTTTTTTCCTTCTGGGTAGATGCCCAGTAATGAGATTGCAGGATCAAATGGGAGGTCTAGCTTGAGTGCTTTGAGGTTTCTCCATACTTCCTTCCAGAAAGGTTGTACTAGTTTGCGGTCCCAACAGCAGTGTAAAACTGTTCCCTTCTCTCCACATCCACGCCAGCATCTGCAGTTTTGAGAATTTATGATGTGCGCCATTCTCAGTGGGGTTAGATGATATCTCAGGGTTGTTTTGATTTGCATTTCTCTAATATATAGAGATGATGAACATTTCTTCATGTGTTTGTTAGCCATTCGTCTGTCATCTTTAGAGAAAGTTCTATTCATGTCTCTTGCCCATTGATATATGGGATTGTGGCTTTTTTCATGTGGATTAATTTGAGTTCTCTATAGATCCTAGTTATCAAGCTTTTGTCTGATTGAAAATATGCAAATATCCTTTCCCATTGTGTAGGTTGTCTCTTTGATTTGGTTATTGTCTCCTTAGCTGTACAGAAGCTTTTCAGTTTAATGAAGTCCCATTTGTTTATTTTTATTGTTGTTGCAATTGCCATGGTAGTCTTCTTCATGAAGTCTTTCCCCAGGCTAATATCTTCCAGTTTTTTCCTATGCTTTCTTGGAGGATTTTTATTGTTTCATACCCTAAATTTAAGTCCTTTATCCATATTTAATCAATTTTTGTGAGTGGGGAAATGTGTGGGTCCAGTTTCAGTCTTTTACATGTAGACATCCATTCTCCCAACACCATTTATTGAATAGGGAGTCTTTTCCCCAAGGTATGTTCTTGTTTGGTTTATCAAAGATTAGGTGGTTGTAAGACGTTAGCTTCATTTCTAGGCTTTCAATTCGATTACAAGTGTCTATGTCTCTGTTTTTGTGCCAGTACCATGGTGTCTTGATCACTATGGCTTTGTAGTACAGACTAAATTCTGGTATGCTGATGCCCACAGCTTTATTTTTGTTACAAAGAACTGCCTTAGCTATACGGGTTTTTTTCTGGTTCCATACAAAACGCAGAATCATTTTTTCCAAATCTTGAAAGTACAATGTTCGTATTTTGATAGGAATGGCATTGAATAGGTAGATTGCTTTGGGAAGTATAGACATTTTAACAATGTTGATTCTTCCTGTTCATGAGCATGGTGTGTTCTTCCATTTCTTCATAGCATCTGCTATTTCCTTTCTGAGGATTTCATAGTTTTCTTTATAGAGGTACTTCACCTCCTTCGTTAGGTATATTCCTAGGTATTTCATTTTCTTTGAAACTATGGTGAAGGGAGTTGTGTCCTTAATTAGCTTCTCATCTTGACTGTTATTGGTGTATACAAAGGCTACTGACTTGTGGACATTGATTTTATATCCTGAAACATTACCTTATTTTTTGATGACTTCTAGGGGTCTTGTGGTTGAGTCCTTGGGGTTCTCTAAGTATACGATCATGTCGTCAGCAAAGAGAGAGAGTTTGACCTCCTCTGCTCCCATTTGGATTCCCTTTATTTCCTTGTCTTGCCGAATTGTATTGGCTAGAACTTCCAGCACTACATTGAATAGTAAAGGTGACAGAGGACAACCTTGTCTGGTTCCCGTTCTAAGAGGAAAAGCTTTCATTTTTACTCCATTCAGTAAAATATTGGGTGTGGGTTTGTCATAGATAGCTTCAGTCAATTTTAGAAATGTGCCACCTATGCCTATACTCTTCAGTGCTCTAATTAGAAAAGGATGCTGGATTTTATCAAATGCTTTTTCTGCATCTATTGAGAGGATCATGTGATCTTTATTTTTGCCTCTGTTAATATGGTGGATAACTTTTATAGACTTGCATATGTTAAACCAGCCTTGCATCCCTGGGATGAAGCCTACTTGATCATGATGAATGACTTTTTTGATGATAAGCTGTAATCTATTGGCTAGGATTTTGTTGAGAATTTTTGCATCTATATTCATGAGTGAGATTGGTCTCAAATTCTCTTTTTTATTTGGGTCTTTTCCTGGTTTGGGTATCAGGGTGATGTTTGCTTCATAGAATGTGTTGGGGAAGATTCCTTCTTCCTCCATTTTTTGGAATAATTTCTGCAGTACAGGAATAAGCTCTTCCTTGAAGGTTTGATAGAATTCTGGAGTGAAGCCATGTGGACCAGGGCATTTTTTGGTTGGAAGATTTTTTATTGTTTCTTTGATCTCGGTGCTTGAATTTGGTCTTTTCAGGAGCTCTATTTCTTCCTGGCTGAGTCTAGGGAGAGAGTGTGATTCTAAATACTGATCCATTTCCTTTAAATTGTGAAATGTCTGGGCGTAGAGTTTCTGGTAGTATTCAGAGTTGATCTCTTGTATCTCTGTGAGATCAGTTGTTATTTCTCCTTTGTCATTTCTGATTGAGGTTACTAGAGATTTTACTTTTCTATTCCTCGTTAGTCTGGCCAATGGTTTATCTATTTTATTTATTTTTTCAAAAAACCAACTCCTTGTTTCATTGATTTTCTGAATGATTCTTTTGTTTTTAATTTCATTTATCTCTGATTTGATATTGGATATTTCTTTTCTTCTACTGAGTTTAAGCTTAGATTGTTCTTCTTTTTCCAATTCCATAAGATCTCTTGTGAGATTGTGGATGCGCTCTCTTTCTGTTTTTTGAATGTAGGCATCTAAAGCAATGAATTTTCCTCTCAAAACTGCTTTCGCAGTATCCCACAGATTTTGGTAGCTTGTGTCTTCATTGTTGTACGCTGAAGGAAGTTAATGATTTCCTGTTTTATTTCTTCCGGCACCCATCTGTTATTCAACAGAAGGTTGCTTAATTTCCATGCCTTTGGGTGGGGTCGAGCATTTTTGTTAGAGTTGAGTTCCACCTTTAGTGCCATATGGTCTGAGAAGATACAAGGTAAAATTTCAATTCTTTTGATTCTGTTGATATTTGTTTTGTGTCCCAGGATATGATCAATTTTGGAGAAAGTTCCATGGGGTGATGAGAAGAATGTATATTCTTTATCTTTGGGTGGAGTGTTCTATATGCGTCTATCAAGCACAGTTGTTCTAGTGTCTCATTTAAATCTCTTATAGCTTTGTTTAATTTCTGTTCAGAGGATCTGTCCAACTCTGTAAGAGGAGTGTTAAAGTCCCCTGTTATGATGGTATTATCAGAAATCATATTGCTCAGACGGAGTAAGGTCTGTTTTAAGAATCTGGGAGCATTTAAATTGGGTGCATAAATATTTGGAATTGAAACGTCTTCTTGTTGTATTTTTCCCTTGGCCAATATAAAGTGACGATCTATAAACCCACCTTCTGGTTGTGCCCAGTTGGGTGGTTCCCTTGAGGTCAGCAGCTCTTTGCTAACCTGATCAGACACAGTACCCCACCTCCACTAAGTAGAGATGAAACACAAAAATGCTATAAATTAAACCAAAAGAAGCAAACAGAAAACTTTACGGGATAAAATTGGGTTGAAACCAAATAATAGCAGTAGAAACACTAGCAAAAATGAAGTTCTAATTATTGAAAAAGGTAGCAATGGGAAATTATAATTAAACTAGAAAAATTGAGAAAGAAAATGGATCTGTATGGAAAAGGTTGAAATTAAAAAACAAAACAAAATCAACAACATCAAAATAAACTAAAACTACAGCCAAACCAAAAGAAAAACATAACCAAAAACAAAGCAGTATGTATATGTTATTGAATATTGTCTGGGCAACACGTGGTCTTCTGGGGTATGAGATGTTAATCACAGTTCTGATATGACTGTAGGCTACTAATTTCTCAAACCCCAGCAGGTAGACACCCTAAATCTCTCTTCAGCCCACTTAAAAGGCACTTTGAAATTGTTCAGTTGCTGAGCAGAAGCATTCCCAGGAAAGTGCTTGTCGCTGGAATCTACTGCTGAAGGGGCTATGCCCTTACCCAGTGTGCCAAAACTGGTCTCACTCTGCCCCTGATGGTTAGTGCTGCAAGGTGGCTCAGACCCCACCCTTAGGCTACTTGGTTGCTGGGTTACCAGCTCCCACCTGATTCTAGCTCTGCGACCCTGAGAGCGGAGCTTGCCGGGGCAGATCACTCACAATGGCTCCCTGTGACCCATAGCCAAACACTGTTAGCTCCGTCTGGCTCAGTGGCTCAGACTGGGGCCCTAGACAATGGCCAAAGTTCTCCGCACTCCCACTCAGGCTCTCCCCAAGGCAGTTCAACTGAGTGCCAAGTCCAAAGTCACCAAAACAGTTCACAGGTACGGCCTTTCTGGTTTGCAGTCTCGCTGCTACTGAAGTTACAGTTGCGGGCGGTTTTAGATGGATTGAACACACGCGACCACTTGCCGTTTTTCCACTGTTTTAGTCCTCCTCTTGGGGTCCAGAAGTCTCTCGCTGACTCCCTGTATTCTCGCAGTGGTGATGATAGGCAGATCCCACAAGCCAGAGATGCCTGGAGTCCTATCTCCCCAGACTCACAGTGCCCAGATGCAAGGAAGCTGTTACTTGGCCGCGATCTTGCTCCGCTCGACTTTACCTGTTTTATGTGTACATGAATGGAGCTGGAAAATATTCTTTCTAAAGAATCTTGGGAATGGGGAAAAAAGTATCCAATATACTCAGTACTACTGTGAAACCAATTTATAATCACTCACACTTGCATATGAAAAATAAAACTTTAGCCTAGGATGAAGGAGGGCAAGGGAGGAAGACGGGAGGGGAAGAGGTGTGAGGGATAGAAGGGGGACCACACCTATGGAGCACATTGCAAGTACAGGTTGGATCTATCATGTGTAGATCACAAATGTCCTAATGCTATAATTTGGTAAATGAGGTGAAAGCTATGTTGATTAGTATGATGTAAGCACTCCAATTTATACAAATAATCAACACATCAAAAATGGCATAAATGTATTTATGATCTATGCACAAAAGACTTAATAAAAAAAAATCCAACATCTCACTTATAGGAATTCCTGAAGGAGAGCAGGGTCCTAATGGCAAATATGCTCTACTCCAAGATATCATGGAAGAGAATTTCCCAAGAATTACAAGAGATACAGGAATTCAGATAGTAGATAGTTTTAGAACTCCAGCATGAATCAGTCCAAATAAAGCATCTTCCACACACAATGTAATTAACATTGCCAAAATTAGTATGAAGGAGAAAATCCTGTAAGGAGCCATACATATGGAAAGCACTAAGTATAAATGTAGAAATGTTAGAATGACTGCAGAGCTTTCAGCTGAAATTTTCAAGCCAGAAGAAGATGGTTATTAACCTTAATCTTCTAAACAAAAACCATTTTCAGCCCATGATTTTGTATCCAGCTAAACTGAGTTTCTTTTGTGAAGGACAAATCAAATACTTTACTGAGATACACATGTTGAGGAAATTTCCCATAACTAAAAAAATCTCTCCAGGAAATACTCAGACCCATTTTCCATAATGACCAGCACAACGGTCTACCACCAAAGTAAAATTACCCAGACTTTATCCAACAATACCTAACTTCCACAATGGTAAAAGAATTAAAAACATGTGCTGGACCTTTCAAAAGCATATGGCCAAAACAGTACCACACCTACCAATTCTACCAACTGATATGAATGGCTTAAATTGTCCTCTAAAGAGGCACAGGTTAGCTAACTGGATACAGAACTCAGGCCAGGTATCTGTTGCCAGAAGAGATTCATCTTACCTCAAAATATAAAATAAGATTCAGGGGCAGCACCTGTTACTCAAAGGAGTAGCATGCCTGCCGCATATACCAGAGTTGGTGGGTTCAAACCCGGCCCTAGCCAAAACCTGCAAGAAAAAAAAAGACTCAGGTTGAAGGGATAGACATCTATAATTCAGGCACATGGATATCATAAAAAATCAGGGGCTGCAATTTTATTTGCAAACACAATAGGATTTAAACCAACAAAGATAAGGAAAAACAAGGATGGACACTGAACATTTGTCAAAGGAAACACTCAATATGAAGAGATTTCAATAATTAACAGTTATGTGCCCTACCTAAGTGCACCTAAATTTATAAATAAAACCCTCACAGATATGAACAATGTGATATCTTCCTGTACTATAGTAGTTGAAGATTTTAACACACCTTTGTCAGCACTGGATAGGCTTCCAAGAAGAAATTAAACAAAGAAATAATGGACTTAATTTTGACCCTAGAACAAATTAACTTAACAGACATCTACACAACATTTCATCCTAATAAACCTGAATACAAATCCTTCTCATCAGCCCATGGATCATCTTCCAAAATAGATAATATCTTAGGACACAAGTCTAATCCCAACGAATTTTTAAAAAATAGAAATTATTCCTTGTATCTGCTCAGACCAGCACAGAATAAAAGTTGAACTGAACAGCAATAGGAATCTTCATACTCAAACAAAGTCATGGAAACTAAATAACTTAAGGCTGAATGATAGCAGGGTCCAACATGAGATTATGAAGGAAATCATCAAATTTTTTGAACAAAATTATAATGAAGACACAAATTATCAAAATCTGTGGGAGACTGCAAAGGCACTCCTAAGAGGAAAATTTATAGCATTAGAAGCCTTTATCAAGAAAACATTAAGGGAGAGCATCAACAACCTAATGAGACATCTCAAGCAACTGGAAAAGGCAGAATAATCCAATTCCAAACTCAGTAGAAGAAAAAAATAATCGAAATTAGAGCAGAATTAAATGAAATTGAAAACAGAAGAATCATTAGGAAGATCAATGAAACAAAAAGTTGATTCTTTGAAAAGATTAATGAAATTGATAAACCTTTGGCTAGCCTACAAGAAACAGAAAACTAAAATCTCTAATAACATCAATCAGAAACAATAAAGGGGAAATAACAACAGATACCTCAGAAATTTTAAAAATCCTCAATGATTACTATAAAAAAACTGTATTCTGAAAAATATGATAATCTAAAGGAAATGGACCAATATCTGGAAGCATGCTACCTTTCTAGACTCAACCAGAAAGGATTAGAAATTTTGAATATATCTATAAAAAGCACTGAAATAGCATCAACTATACAAAATCTTCAAAACAAAGAAATGCCTGGGTCCACGTGGCTTCACATCATAATTCTACCAAACCTAAAGGAAGAACTAGCACTTATATAAAGTTTTCCAAAACATAGAAAAAGAAGGAATCCTTCCCAACACATTCTATGAGTCAAATATCATCTTCATACCCATACCAGAAAGGATGCAACAAAGAACGATCATTAATGAATATCCATGAGAAAATATTCAATAAGATCCCAGCAAACAGAATTCATCAACATATGTAAATCTATAAATACACCACGCAAATGAAATAAAAATTAAAGACCATATGATTCTATCATTTCATGCAGAAAAAGCTTTTGATAATATCCAGCTTCCTTTCATGATTAGAATACTTAAGAAAATAGGCTTAGATGGGATATTTTTTAAACTGACAGAGGCTATCTACAGCAAACTCACAGCCAATATCATATTGAATGTAGTAAAATTGAAAACATTTCCACTCAGATCTGGAACTATACAAGGATGCCCATTATCACCACTGCTATTCAACATAGTAATGGAAATCCTAGCCATCATAATCAGGCAAGAGAAGGGGATCAAGGGTATTCAAATCAAGTCAGAAGAGGTCAAACTCTCACTCTTTGCAGGTAACATGATCTTACACCTGGAAAACCCCAGGGAATCAGCTACAAAGCTCTTACAAGTGATCAAGGGATATAGCAGTGTCTAGGGATATAAAATTGATACTTAGAAATCAGTAGCTTTTATATATACCTATAATAGTCAAGCTGAAATAAAGTCACTATTCCTTTTACAGTAGTGCCCAAGAAGATGTAATACCTGGTATTTTATCTAACAAGGGACATAAAATATCTCCATGAAGAGAATTATAAAACCTTGAGGAAAGAAATAGCTGAAGATGGTAATAAAAGAAAAACCATACCATGCTCATAGCTGGGAACAATCAACATTGTTAAAAATGTCCATACTACTCAAAACAATCTACAGATTTAATGCAATTCCTATCAAAGGACCAATGTCATACTTTAAGGTACTTGAAAAAATAGTACTTCACTTTATATGGAAAGTAAGAAAAATCTCTAATAGCCAATACATTACTTAGATATAAAAACAAATCAGGAAGTATCACATCACCAGACTTCAGGTTATACTACAAATGTATAGTGATCAAAACAGCATGGTACTGGCACAAATATAAAGATGTAGCTAGATGATGTTAACCAGTGTGATGAAAATATATCAAATGGTATATAAAACCAGTGAACAGTGCCCCATGATTGCATTAATGTACACAGCTATGATTTAATAAAATAAAATAAAGATATAGTAAGATGAAACAGAATAAGAGAATCTAGAGATGAACCCAGCCATATATCATCTTTTGATCTTTGATAGGCCTAATAAAAGTATAGTTTAGGGAAGGGGATGGAGCAAGATGGTAGATGAGAAACAGCTTTTTTGAAAACAGGTTCAGTGAGATAGGGGAGAGAAGATTCCAGGCACTTCAGGATTGTGGGCTTTGCCCAGAAACAACCCTTCAGGAGCATAGGGAAGCAGCAGGATACTTTGGGGTCACAGGAGGAGAATGAAAGCAGTAGAGAAGGGGTAAGCGTTTGTGTTTGGTCTGAGGCCACCAGCCATAGTGGCTGTGGGTGGCAGCAGCTACAGCAGGATTGAGAGTGTGCAAACAGGGAAGGCCTTCCCTGCAGGATTTTTTAGATTTGGGCACTAGGTTAAGTTACCTTGGGAGATCTTGAGTGTGGAAGCAAATGACTTGGTTTTATTTATTTATTATTATTAAATCATAGCTGTGTACATTAATGCAATCATGGGACACCATACACTGGTTTTATATACCATTTGACATATTTTCATCACACTAGTTAACATAGCCTTCCTGGAATTTTCTTAGTTATTGTGTTATAACCCAGTTATAACCTAAGAACATGGGGAAGTGGGAGAGGGAGGAGAGGGGAGAGGGGAGGATGGGCGGAGGGAGGGTGATTGGTGGGATCATACCTATGGTGCACCTTACAAGGGTACATGTGAAACTTACTAAATGTAGAAGCAAGCGACTTTGAACAGAGCCCAGAGACCATGACTGACTCGCTGGGGCAGAAAAGGGGTTTCATTGTTCAGCTACAGGCTGTATGCAGCCATTGTGGGAGAGCTGCCTTGCAGGCTCAGCCCTCAGGATCCTAGAGTGAGGCTAGTTCTGGGAAAGGGAGCAGGTGATTTTGAACAGCTCTCAGAGACCAGGACTGAGCTGCCTGGGTAGAACAGAGGTTTCATTGTTCATATGCAGGCTGTGCATAGCCATTGTGGGAAAGTTGCGTTGCTGACACAACCCTCGGGGTCCTAGAGCAAAGTCAGTTGCATCATGCCTGACTAGCGAGCAGCCACTTCTGGAGAGATCTGAGCAAACAACCCTTTCCTGGAATAACCACTGCAAGGAACACAGTTTGGAAAGGATAAGGCGTTTATATTAAGGAGGCTGAGGAGAGATCCAGGCTCTCAACCCTGTGGGGTTTGAGGGCAAAGAAGTCAACAGAATAATTTGGAGCAAGATTTCCACCTAGTAACGCTTCTTTGCAACTGGGTGCCGTGAGGTTAAGGAGACAAGATTCCAGGAACGTCTGGATTGTGGGCTCAGCCCAGAAACATCCCTCTGGGGATGCAGAGAGACAGCAGAGACTTCTGGATCCCAGGAGGAGGACAAATGCAGTGGGGAAGTGGCAAGTGGTTGCATTCAGTCTGAGGCCATGACAGCTGACCTGGCTGTAGCTACAAAAACAGAGAGATTGCAGATAGGGAAGGCCTTCCCTGCTGGTTGTTTTCTTATTTGGACTTTGGCAATTGGTTGAGCTACCTTAGGAGACCTTGGGCGAGTGTGCAAGTGAATTTGAGTAGTGTCCAGAGTCTGGGATTGAGCTGCTAGGACGGAAAAGAGCTTTCATTGTTTGCCTGCTGGCCACATGCAACCATTGGGACAACTGCCCTTCAGGCTACACACTCAGGGTTTCAAAGTGAGGCCTATGCAAGGAAACCTTAGGCTAGTGATCAAGTGACTTTGAACAGCACCCAGAGGACAGGAATGAGACACCAGGGAAGAGCAGGGATTTCATTGTTCATGAGTAGGAGAGCTGCCTTGCAGTTTCAGCCCTCAGGGGTGTAAAGCAAGGCTGGTCTGTCATACCTGATGAGCGGGCAGTCACTTCAGGAGAGATCCCAGCAACATTTGCCTTCCTGTGAAACCCTCTGCTTAGCCAAGGGTCATGGTTTAAAATGTCTTTTAAGCAGGCTGAGAAGAGATTCAGGCTCCCAACTCTGCAGGGTTAGAGGGCAAAGTAGTAGCAGAGTCCTCCAGTTGCCATCTTATACAGCTGTATTAGCAAGCATTTTGATTAGCATCTCATAACCCAGAAGATCACCTATATATATCTGAATGTTATATTATATATATTATATAATTATAATATATTATAAAATATTATTATATATTACATATATTATACTTTTTCATTTTTTATTTAAACTTTTCCGGCTAGATTTTTCCTTTCTTTTTTCTTCATTTTTCTAGTGTAAATATAATTTTTCATTGTAGCCTTCTTTAATAATAAGAACTTCATTTTTGCTAGTTTTCCTGCCCCTGGTATTTGTTTTTTCCCCTAATTTTACCTCGTAATGTTCTTTCTTTGTATGTTTTGGTTTGATTTATGTAATTTTATTTTTCTTCTCCATTTGGTGGAGGTGAGGTACTGTGTCTGCTCAGGCTGGCAAAGAGCTGCTGACCTCAAGGGAACCACACAAACCAGCACCCCCAGAGCTTGGGGATTTTTAAGGTGTGAGTCATGGAACTCTACTGTACACCTCTATTACTCCTATCCCCCTCTTTCTGTGCCTCTCTTCTTTTTTTCAATCTTCCCTTTTACTACCTTTCCTTTCTCTTTTTTCCTTTTTTAATCTTTTTTTCCCTTATTGCTTTTCAATATTTTCATCCGTTTTGTCCTGTACCAAAAGGACACATCAACACCTTAAATCAGAGGCATGGTAACTTGAAGAACAAGAGGAAATGAAAGAAAAATTAGGGCAAGGAAACAGATAAAATAACATACTCATAAGGAAAACACATCAGAAAAAACTTGGCAACATGAAAAGCCAGACCAGAGAAACCCCTCCCCCAAGGGACCATGGGTTAGGTGCTACAGAGGATTCCACCCATAAAGAAATGTTAGAGGAGGCGGAGCATGATGGTGGATGGGATGAACGTGTAGACCACCTCTCCCAAGTCATCAGGTGAGAGGAAGGGGGGTCTGGACCTTTTCCCTGCGAGGATTATTGGTGCATTGCAATAACTGGTGTATTGCAATTAACTGGTGGATTGCAGTATATGAGGTGTAATTTAAAACCACAGACTCTGGGGCAGCGCCTTTGGCTCAAGGATGAGGGCGTCTGCCCCATATACTGGAGGTGGTGAGTTCAAACCCGGCCCCGGCCAAAAACTGCAAAAAAAAAAAAAAACACAGACTCTGTTGTAGAGATTTTCCCTGCTTGGCTGTGCTGGCCAGCAGGCCCCTCCCTCCCAGAGGACAGCAGTTTGCAATCCCTGGCAAAACCCAACTGACAAAAATTTATTCCTGAGCAGAGTTTGGCACCCGAAAGGGGAGCCACTCAGAATCACAAGGTACTAAGCAACCTGATGGAAAATTGAAAGGAAGGGATCCCATCTGGGAAACATACATTTTGATTTGTCGAAATGGTGGGCACCTTTCCCCAGAACAACAGGAATAATTAAATAGACCGGACCATTCCTGGTAGGGAATATTGGTGTGGGCTGGCAGTTCAGGATGTGTGCTGAACTGGCGGGTGGCTGGACTCAAAACTCCAGAACCACAAAAACTGAGTATAAGGTTTCTGCCCCTGCAGCCGCAGTGGCTGCGAGACCCAGCAGCACCCATGGGACCTGGCACCAGGGAGACCTAGTGGCTACCAGCACCCTCCCCCACAGCTGATTGCAGTTGCCAGTTTGCAGGAGAATGCAGGAGCAGAGTAGAAAGATTTGTGAAGGGTGGACTCCTGCACTGAGTTGGGAGTTCAGACAGGAGTGCTGTCTGGAACAGAGCAGCTGAGGTTGCACAACAATTAGGTAAAAAAAACTTTTACAGAAAGTCCAAAATGGCGATGGGCCAGATAGGGTGGTTACCGTAGTCACAGTATAAACTGTGAATCAGGTATAAGCCTGGGAACTACTCACAGCGCCACCTGGTGTCCAGAAAGTATATTGCCTTATAAACATATTCCTACAAAAGTTGATCCCCTACGTCATATATATAGATGTATATTTCTATTTATATACAACAATAATATTTTTGTGCTTGGTGCCTTTTTTTTCTTCTCATCATTTTCTTGGAGGAACATTCTTCAATTTTTATTATTTTTTAATATTTTTTTATTTTTATTTTTCCTAATTTTAATTTCTTCTTTCTTCTTTAAATTTTTTATGAATACCACTTTTTTTCTCCCTTCTGCCTTCCTCCTCTTCCATTTCTATGGTTTCTGAGAGTGCTAACATCATATTTCTAGAGGGTGTTTTGTTTGTTCATTTTGCTTGTATGTTTTCTATCCTTTTTTCCTCAATTATTTTATGATTATCATTATTTTTATTGTAGTTTTTGTTGTTGTTGCTGTTGTCCCTATGTCTATGTGTTTCTGATTGTTTGTGCATCTGTGGGTTTGTGTGTCTGGTAGCTTTTTTATCTGTTTATTTCCTCATTTGGTCTCAATGAGTTTGGTGTTTCAACCTGCAATTCTGAGCTCCCAGCACTCTCACTCTGAGATCTGGAGGCCTGTCCCATGGGAGTCAAGATTCTTGGGTGATTTTTCGAGAGGTGTGAACAGGGCCTAGACTTCAGCTGGTCAGTACTGATTCTGTGGCACAAGAGTGAGGAGATGACAGTCGGCTGAGAGGGAACCACACCGGAGCGGCAGTGCTATGAGGCACAGAGCAGCAGCCATTTTTGGCAACAATATGCCCACCCCCGGATATTCCAAAGCCACAACCCCTGTCACCCTGGGCAACCAGAGGAGGCTGGGCATCTTCTCAGAAGGTAACCACCGCGGAACAGATCTGGGATTGAAACACAGGCCTCATGAGTAAAGGGTCTGCCTGTGGTGGTACAGTCCTGGGTGGAGTGTGGGGACTAGAAAATGCATGCACAGAGCTGGGAAATTCCCAGGGCAGGGCTGACCCAAAGGACCGCTATACTGAGCCTAAGATGCACCCAGCCCTCAGGGGATCATCAGCCTATACACGAAGAAAGGCAAGAGGCCAGAGAGGACCATGCTATGAATACAAACCTGCAGGAGTAAAGATAGGGCCTGAGGCACAGGTTCTGGAAACTCAAAACAGCTTCTCTTCTGCAGAGGAATTTAGCAGGGACAGAAACAAATTCCCACAAAGTTGTTCTGTCCTGTCAGTAACATCAATCGGGGCGGGGCTGGAACTTAGTGATAACCCCCCAGCCTCCATCAAGTGCCTGAGGTTGTCAGGCCTCACCAACCCCTGCTGGATAGAGGCAGAGAGCAGCAGTTTGGCTGAACAGATACAGATGTCCTTGTGATTCAGGCAGGTGCGAAGACCTGGAGTATCTGCTCACATGAGGCAAATGATTCACAGCCCTGTGGGGCTATCAGTGACTGGGTGTGACAAAGGTGCAAAGTGGGGAAGGAGGCATCAACCTTCCCAGACTACCCTATTTGCTGGGTGGGTCCTCCGAAATTCACAGAGCAGTGGAGCAAGTCATACTTGAGTTGCCACCAGACCCCTGTGACACAGTTCCCAGAGACCTTTAAAACACACACCTGAGACAGGTACTGACTGAGACAATTGATTTGGACCTTTTGAACTGAGCCTATTGCCTGAGAACTATTCCAGTGGTGCCCTGGGTGTGTGGTTGTAGGATGGCTTAATTTTCCTTTTCCAATTGTTGCCTGTGGGGGGTGAGGTGACTTAATTGCTGGTATTTCTCAACAGCTGAGATTTCAACCCAGAGTAACTGTTTCACTAGGGTGGAACAGAGACAAGCTGAAAATAAGACAGAACCACTTAGCCCCACCACACCAAATAGGTCCCCAGTTTCTCAGGCTGTAGCACTGTACAGGTCATCAACAAAGCTCCAGGGGAAAAGTCAAATGGTGTAAAAGAATCATGGGGCAGAATCAGTGTAAAAATTCTGGCAACATGATTAACCAGAATAGAACAATGCCCCCCACCCCCTAAGAAAAGAGATGGCAGATGTAACTGAAGATCACATTCTTAAACAACTAGCCGAGATGTCAAAAATAGAACACAAAATTTGGATTTCAAACAAGATTAATAGAAGGGAGGAAAATTTGGAAGTAGAAATTGAAGAGGAATTCAAAAGTCAGAATTAGAAATTCGAGGAGAAATTAAAAAGTTGTATCAAGAATTTAATGAATTTTAAGACAACACCACCGAAGATTTTGATGCACTGAAGCAAGAATTTGCAGCCCTCAAAGATCTCAAAAATACAGTAGAATCACCCAGAACAGAGTGGAGCAAGCAGAAGAAAGGATTTCTGACATGGAAGACAACGCTTTTGAAAGCTCCCAAACTCTAAAAGAGGAAGAGAAATGGAAAGCAAAAACAGATCATTCTCTAAGAGAGCTCTGGGATAATAAGAAGAAGGCTAATATCCACCTCATTAAAATCCCTGAAAGTGATGACATGGCCTCGCAAGGCACAGAAGCCTTTCTCCATGAAATTATGAAAAAGAATTTTCTACACATGCAAAGATATTCTGAAATTCAGATAGCAGACATATTCAGAACCCCAGCATGACTCAATCCCAATAAGACAGACCCCAGGCATATCATAATTAACTTCACTAGTGTTAATATGAAAGAGAAAATTCTGAAAGCAGTTAGACATAAGAAATTGATTACCTAAAAAGGGAAGAATATTATAATGGCTGCAGATCGCCCTGCTGAATCTTTTCAAGCCAGAAGAGGATGGTCATCGACTTTTAACCTCCTAAAACAAAGTAACATTCAACCCCAGATCCTGTATCCAGCTAAACTGAGTTTCATTTATGATGGAGAAATTAAATGCTTTAATGACATTCATATGTTGAAGAAATTTGCCATAACCAAACCAGCTCTCCAGGACATTCTCAGACCTATCCTCCATAATGACCACCCCAATCCCTACAACAAAACTAAACTCACTCAGTAACTTTTGATCAAATTCCAATGTCCACAGTGGCAAAAGGACTAAAAATGTCCACCGGAATTTTGAAAAGCTCAATACCCAAAATTTTTCCAGACTTATCAATATTCTCCTTTAATGTGAATGGCTTAAACTGTCCACTCAAGAGGCACAGGTTAGCTAAGTGGATACAAAAACTTAGGCCAGATAGTTGCTGTATACAAGAGTTACATCTTACCTTAAAAGATAAATACAGACTCAGAGTGAAAGAATGGTCGTCCATACTTCAGGCAAATGGTAGCCAGAAAAAAGCAGGCATTGCAATTCTATTTGCAGACACAATAGGCTTTAAACCAACAAAAGTAAGAAAGGATAAGAACGGTCACTTCATATTTGTTAAGGGTAATACTCAATATGATGAGATTTCAATTATTAATATCTATGAACCCAACCAGAAAGTGCCTCAAGTTATAAGAGAAACTCTAACAGACATGAGCCACTTGATTTCCTCCAGCTTTAAAATAGTCAGAGATTTCAACACTCCTCTGGCAGTGTTGGATAGATCCTCCAATAAGAAGGTGAGCAAAGAAATTTTAGATTTAAAACTAACCATCAAACCTTTGGATTTAACAGACATCTACAGAACATTTCATCCCAACAAAACTGAATACACATACTTCTCATCAGCCCATGGAACATACTCCAAAATCAATCACATCTTAGGTCACAAGTCTAACCTCAGTAAATTTAAAGGAATAGAAATTATTCCTTGCATCCTCTCAGAAAACCATGGAATAAAAGTTGAACTCAGTAATAACAGGAACCTGCATACTCATACAACAACATGTAAGTCAAATAACCTTATTCTGGATGATAGCTGGGTCAGAGATGAGATTAAGAAGGAAATTTTTAAAATTGTGTAACAAAACAACAACGAAGACACGAATTATCAGAACCTCTGGGATACCACAAACGCAGTCCTAAGAGGGAAATTTATAGCACTGCAAGCCTTCCTCAAGAGAATTGACAGACAGGAAGTTAACAACTTAAGGGGACATCTCAAGCAACTGGAAAAGGAAGAACATTACAACCCTTAACTTAGTAGAAGAAAGGAAATAACTAAAATTAGAGCAGAATTAAATGAAATTGAAAACAAAAGAATTATACAACAGATCAAAAAATCAAAAAGTTGGGGTTTTTTTGAAAAGGTCAATAAAATAGATAAACCTTTGGCTAATCTAACAAGGAAAAAAAGAGTGAAATCTCTAATTTCATCAAACAAAAAAAAAGACTCCTCAGAAATTTAAAAAATTCTTAATTAATATTACAAAAAACTTTATTCTCAGAAATATGAAAATGTGAAGGAAATTCACCAATACTTGGAAGCATGCCACATTCCAAGATTAGCAAGAATCAAGTGAAAATGTTAAACAGGACAATATCAAGTCCTGAAGTGGTATCAACCGGATGAAATCTCCCTAAAATAAAAACCCAGGACCAGATGGCTTTACGTCAGAATTCTCCCAAACCTTTAAAGAGGAACTAGTACCTATATTACTCAACCTGTTCCAAAATGTAGAAAAAGAAGAAACACTAATCAACACGTTCTATGAAGCAAACATCACCCTGATCCCCAAACCAGGAAAAGACCCAAAAAAAAAGAAAATTACAGACCAATATCACTAATGAATATAGATGCAAAAATATTCAACAAGATTCTATCAAACAGAATCCAGAAACACATCAAACAATTTACACATCATGACCAAGTTGGTTTTATCCCAGGGTCTCAAGGCAGGTTTAATATACATAAATGTATAAGTATAATTCACCACATAAACAAATTAAAAAACAAAGACCATATGATTCTATCAATTGATGCAGAAAAAGCTTTTGATAATATCCAGAATCTCTTCATGATCAGAACACTTATGAAAATTGGTATACAAGGGACAATTCTTAAACAGATAGAGGCCATTTACAGCAAACCCACAGCCAATATCATATTGAATGGAGTTAAATTGAAATCATTTCCACTCAGATCAGGAACCAGAGAAGGCTGCCCATTGTTTCCACTGCTCTTTAAACATTGCAATGGAAGTTTTAGCTACTGCAATTAGGG
The DNA here is from genome assembly GCF_027406575.1 of Nycticebus coucang. Lineage (NCBI taxonomy): Eukaryota > Metazoa > Chordata > Mammalia > Primates > Lorisidae > Nycticebus > Nycticebus coucang. Next base: position 82,802,074 of record NC_069804.1, read on the forward strand.
AATAAAAGGTGATCAAGAGTATCCATATACAATCAGAAGAGATGAAACTTTCGCTCTTCACAGATGATATGATTGTATATCTGCAAAAGCCCAGGAATTCTACTAAAAAAACTATTAGAAGTGATCAAGGAATACAGCATCATCTCAGGTTACAAAATCAACATTCATAAATCAGTAACCTTTATATATACCAACAATAGTGAAGCTGATAAAACAGTTAAGGACTCTATTCCGTTCACAGTAGTGCCAAAGAAGATGACATATTTGGGAGTTTATCTAACAATGGACGTGAAAGATCTCTATAAAGAGAACTATGAAATTCTAAGGAAAGAAAAAACTGAGAACATTAACAAATGGAAAAATATACCATACTCATGGCAGTGAAAAATCAACATTGTTAAAATGTCCATACTACCCAAAGCAATATACAAGTTTAATACAATCCGAATTAAAGCTCCACTGTCATACTTTAAAGACATTGAAAAAATAATACTTCATTTTATATGGAATCAGAAAAAACCTCGAATAGCCAAGACATTACTCAAAAATAAAAACAAAGCAGGAGGATTTGCGCTACGAGACCTCAGACTATACTATAAATCTATAGTGATCAAAACAGCATGGTACTGGCACAAAAACAGAAAAGTAAATGTCTGGAACAGAATAGAGAACCAAGAGATGAAACCACCTACTTACCGTTATTTGATCTTTGACAAGCCAATTAAAAACATCCAGTGGGGAAATGATTCCCTATTTAACAAATGGTGCTGGGTGAAGTCGCTGACAACCTGTAGAAGACTCAAACTGGACCCACACCTTTCACCATCAACTAAGATAGACTCTAACTGGATTAAAGATTTAAACTTAAGACATGAAACTGTAAAAATACTAGAAGAGCATGCAGGGAAAATCTTTGAAGAAATCAGTCTGGGTGAGTATTTTATGAGGAGGACCCCCCAGGCAATTGAAGCAGCTTCAAAAATACACTACTGGTACCTGTTCAAACTAAAATGCTTCTGCACAGCTAAGAACACATTAAGTAAAGCAAGAAGACAGCCCTCAGAATGGGAGAAAGGTATTTGTATGATATGTCTCTGACAAAGGTTTAATAACCAGAATCCACAGAGAAGTCTAAGTTTAAGAAGTTTAAGTCTAAACGTATAAGCATGAAAAGAACAAGTGATCCCATCGCAGGCTGGGAAAGGGACTTGAAGAGAAACTTCTCCGAAGAAGACAGGCACATGGCCTATATGAAAAAATGCTTTAATCATCAGAGAAATGCAAAGCAAAACTACCTTGAAATATCATCTAACTCCAGTAAGATTAGCCCATATCACAAAATCCCAAGATGAGAGGTGTTGGTGTGGATGTGGAGAAAAGAGAATACTTCTACACTGCTGGTGGGAATGCAAATTACTACATTCCTTTTGGAAAGATGTTTGTAGAACACTTAGAGATCTAAAAATAGATCTGCCATTCAGTCCTATAATTCCTCTACTAGATATATACCCAGAAGACCAAAAATAACATTATAACAAAGATATTTGTACCAGAATGTTTATTGCAGCCCAATTCACAATTGCTAAATTATGGAAAAAGCCCAAGTGCCCATCGATCCACGAATGACTTAATAAATTGTGATATATGTACACCATGGAATATTATGCAGCCTTAAAGAAAGATGGAGACTTTAACTCTTTCATGTTCACATGGATGGAGCTGGAACATATTCTTTTCAGTAAAGTATCTCAAGGGTCGAAGAAAAGGGTCGAAGAAAAGGTATCCAAAGCCCTACTATGAAACTAATTTATGGCTTTCATATGAAAGGTATAACCCAGTTATTACCTAAGATTATGGGGAAGGGGGAAAGGGGGGGATGGTCCAAGGGAGGGTGATTGTTGGGATTTCACCTGTGGTGCATCTTACAAGTGTGCATGTGAAACTCAGTAAATGTAGAATATGATTGTCTTAATACAATAAATAAGAAAATGTCAGGAAGGCAATGTTAACTAGTGTGATAAAAATGTGTCAAACTGTTTATAAAAGCAGTATATGGTGCCCCAATGTCACATTAATGTACACAGCTATGATTTAATATGAAAGAAAGAAAGAAAGAAAGAAAGAAAGAAAGAAAGAAAGAAAGAAAGAAAGAAAGAAAGAAAGAAAGAAAGAAAGAAAGAAAGAGAGAAAGAAAGAAAGGTTAGAAATGACAGAAAGGCAATTTAAAATATGGATGATGAAAACAATGAAGGAAATTGCTGAGAAACTGGAAAATAAGCAAAGGGAAATCCTAAAAGAGAATCAAATAAGAGATGGACAGTATAAAGAACATAAAAATGATATAGCAGAGCTAACATAATTGAAGTAGTCAATTAGGGAACTTAAGAATTCAATAGAAAGTATCAATAACAGGAGGAGAGACAAGATGGCAGACTGAAACCAGCTTTCCACAAAGGGTCCCGTCCAGAAGGAGAGTTAAGGGACAAAAATTTAGTAAGTATCCTGGTGGATTTGAGCTGTACTAAAAGAGAAGGTTGAAGAACGCACACCAACACCACTGAGGCAAGCTGTGATCACAAGGATGCAAACAAAAGGTACAAAATCCATCACCAAGTGGACGGGAGACCCCTCCCCCATGAGACTGGCTCAAGAGCCCCACAATTAAACAAATGGGCAGAAATTAAAGGCTCTCCCACTACACTCCACAGGAGAGACCTTCTAAAAACTGGACCTACCTCCCCTACTAGGGTGCCATGGTGTTCTCCTGCCAGGCATAAAACTGTATAAAACCTTAAATATCCTTTGCTGGCAACCCTGAACTCCCAACACTCCCGGCCCACTCACACTGAGGTCTGGAGTCCTGTCCCCCAGGAGTTCGGATTCTTGGGTGATTTCTCAAGGGGACTGGACGGTCCCTGAGCTGCAACTGGTCAGCGCTGACTCTGAGGCACGTGAGTGAGGAGAGGGCACTCGGCTAAGGGGGAGTCACGCCTCGGCAACACTTCCCTGCAGTGTGGTGCAGCAGCCCTCTTCGGGCAGCAATACGGCCAGGCATAAAACTGAGTGAAACTCTAGCTTCCCCTTTGAGCTCCCACCACTCCCCGCAACTCTCACTCGGAGTCTGGGGGCCTGTTCCCCAGGAGTTCGGATCCTTGGGTGATTTCTCAAGGGGAATACACAGTGCCTGAGCTGCGACTGGTCGGTGCTGACTCTGAGACACGCGAGTGAGGAGAGGGCACTCGGCTGAGGGGGAGTCACGCCTTGGAGGCACTTCCCTGTGGCACAGTGCAGCCACTCTCCTTGGGCAAAAATATGTTCAGGCATAAAACTGAGTAAAACTGTAGCTTCCCCATTTCCAGCGCTGAGCTCCCAGCACTGCCCCCAACTCTCACTCGGGGGCCTGGGGGCCTGCACCCCAGGAGTCTGGATTCTTGAGAGATCTCTTGAAGGGTGTGGGCAGAGCATAAACTGTGGCTGGTCAGTGCTGACTCTGGGGCACGAGACAGAGGAGAAAAGGGTCAGCTGGGTGCCCACACCAGGGCGTCAGTCCTGGAGGCAGATCAACAGCCATTTTTCTTTAACAACAAAACGGCTCACTTCTGGATATTCTGAAGCCACACCCCGTGTCTCCCTGGGCAACCAGAGGTGGCCAGCAGTGAGCAAAGGATTTGCCAGATGCTGCTTACAAGCCCAGGAAACTTCCAGGGCATGGCCGACTCAGACAGGTAATTGGACACAAACCTCCAGCAGCAAAGACGTTTGAACTCAGAACAGCCTGTCTTCTGCAGGAGATTTTAGCAGAAACAGAGACAGAATGCTGCAAAGTTGTACATTCTGTTCTGTTCCGTTAGCAACATCAATCAGGGATAGGGCTAAACCTGAGTAAAAACCTCCCCCCGCCCACATGCATCAAGCACTCAAAGATGTCAGGCCCCATCTCCTCCTGCTAGATAGCGGCAGACTGCAGGGGCCTGGCAGATTTCCTTGCGATTCAGGCAGGTGCAAACCCCTGGAGTATCTGTTCACTACAGGCAACTGGGTTAGCCATCTGCAGAGATACCAGTGACTGGGTCTGACGGAGGGGCAAAGTGGGGAAGGAGACATCAACCTTCCCAGACTGATCTATTTGCTAGGTGGCTCCTCCTGACTCCACGCAGCACTGTAGTAAGCCATATCTGAGGAGTCACCAGATCCCGTTGATCCAGTTCCCAGAGACCTCTTCAACTCTCCCACGCAAGACAGGTACCGATTGAGACAATCGATTTGGACCTTTTGAACTGAACTAAGAGACTGACGACTTTTCAGGCAGTGCCCTGGGTATGCAGTTGTAGGAAGGTTTGATTTTCCTTTTCCAATTGGTGCCAGAGGTGAGTGGGCGGGGTGACTTAATTGCCGGTTTTTCCACACAGCTGAGACTTCAAGCCAGAGTAAATGTTACAATAGGATCTAACAGAAACCAGATGAAAACAAGACAGAACAACTTCACTCCACCACACAAGACAGGACCCCAGTTTCTCAGGCCACAACACTGTACGGGCCCTCGATAAAGCCCCGGGGGAAAAATCAAAGGGAGTAAAATAACCATGGGGCGCAATCAGTGGAAAATATCTGGTAACATGAATAACCAGAATAGATCAACCCCCCCCACAAGAAAAGATATGGCAGATGTAATTGAAGATCCCATTCATAAACAACTGGCTGAGATCTCAGAAATCAAATTCAGAATTTGGATTGCAGACAAGATTAATAAAGTGGAATTAGGAATTCGAGGAGACATTCAAAAGTTGTCTCAAGAATTTAAGGAAATTAAAGACAAAACAACCAAAGACTTAGATACACTGAAGCAAGAATTTACAGCCCTCAAAGACATAAAAATAGAGTAGAATCCCTCAGCAACAGAATGGAGCAAGCAGAAGAAAGGATTACTGACATTGAAGATAAAGTCATCAAATGCTCCCAATCTATCAAAGAGGAAGAGAAATAGAGAGCAAAAACGGGTCATTCTCTCACAGAACTCTGGGATAATTCGAAGAAGACTAATATACGAATAATTGGAATTTCTCAGAATGATGAAATGGCCTAGATGGGCATAGAGGCCCTTCTGCAAGAAATTATGAAAGAAAATTTTCCAGACATGCCTAGAGAATCTGAAATTCAGATAGCAGAAACCTTCAGAACCCCAGCACGATTCAACCCCAATAAGTCATCACCCAGGCATATCATAATTAACTTCACTCATGTTAATATGAAGGAGAAGAATCTCAAAGCAGCCCGGCGAAAGAAAACCATTACGTACACAGGAAAGAATATTAGATTAACTTCAGATCTCGGTGCTGAAACTTTTCAAGCTAGAAGAGGGTGGTCATCGACTTTTAATCTCCTAAAGCACAATAACTTTCAACTCAGGATCTTGTATCCAGCTAAACTGAGTTTCATTTACGATAGAGAAATTAAATACTTCAATGACATTCATATGTTGAAAAAAATTTGCCATAACGAAACCAGCTCTTCAGGATATACTCAGACCTATCATCCACAATGACCAAACCAGTCCTATACCACAAAAGTAAACTCACTCCGAAACTTCGGATTAAACTGCAACCTTCACACTGATGAAAGGATTAAAAATGTCCACTGGACCTTTGAATAACTGGATACCCCAAATTCCACCACACTTATCAATACTCTCCAATAACGTGAACGGCTTAAACTGGCCTCTACAGAGGCATAGGTTAGCTGACTGGATAAAAAAACTCAAGCCAGCCGGGGGGGAGACAAGATGGCGGACTGAAGCCAGCTTTCAAAAAAGACTCCCGTCCAGAAGGAGAGTTAAGGGACAGGAATTTAGTAGGTATCCTGGTGGACTTGAGCCTCACCAAGAGAGAAGGCTGAAGAACGCACATCAACACCGCTGAGGCAAGTTGTGATCACAAGGACGCAAACAAAAGGTACAAAATCCACCACCAAGCGGACGGGAGTCCCCCTCCCCCATGAGACCGGCTCATGAGTCCCACAATTGAACAAGCGGGCAGAAATTAAAGGCCCTCCCACTACACTCCACGGGAGAGACCTTCTAAAAACTGGACCTACCTCCCCTACTGGGGTGCCGTGGCGTTCTCCTGCCAGACATAGGGCTGAATAAAACTTTGGGACTCCTTTGCCGGCAACCCTGAATCCCCGGCGCTTCCCTCCCGCCCACTGAGGTCTGGAGGCCTGTCCCCCAGGACTTCGGATCCTTGGGTGATTTCTCAAGGGGAGTGGACAGTCCCCGAGTTGCGACTGGTCAGCATTGACTCTGAGGGGCGCAAGTGAGGAGAGGGCACCGGGCTGAGGGGGAGTCACGCCTCGCGGCACTTCCCTGCGGTGCAGTGCACCAACCCTCCCCGGGCATACGGGGCCCAAGACTGAATAAGACTCTGGCCTCCCCGCTGAGAGCTGAGAGCCCCTACTCTCACTCGGGGTCTGAGGGCCTATCCCCCAGGAGTTCGGCTCCTTGGGTGATTTCTCGAGGGGAGTGCACAGTGCCTGAGCTGCGTCAGGTCAGCACTGACTCTGGGATACGTGAGCGAGGAGAGGGCACTCTGCCGAAGGTAAATCAAGCCTTGGCGGCACTTCCCTGCCGTGCAGTGCAGGAGCCCTCCCCGGACCGTAGTATTGCGTAAAAATGAATGAAACTCTAGCTTCCCCCCGCACTCAAAATCGGGGTCTGGGGGCCCATCCCCCAAGAGTTCTGATTCTTGGGGGATCTCTTAAGGGGTGTGGACCCAGCACAAACTGCGGCCGCTCAGTGCTGACTCTGGGGCGCGGGACAGAGGACAAAAGGGTCGCCTGAGCGCCCACACCACAGCGGCAGTTCCCTGGAGGTAGATCAACAGCCGTTTTTTCTTTAACGGCAGAACGCTCACTTCTGGATATTCTGAGGCCACACCCCCTGTCTCCCTGGGCAACCAGAGGAGGCCACCGGTGACACGGTTCACAAACCCGGGAAGCTTCCAGGGCGGGGCCGACCCAGAGAGGTGTTCAGACGCAATTCTCCAACAGCAAAGACTTTTGAACTCAAAACAGCCCGACTTCTGTAGGCGACGACAGGAACAGAGACAGAACCTCACAAAGTTGTCTGTTCTGTTCTGTTCTGTTAGCAGCATCCATCAGGGATGGGGCTAAGCCTGAGTGAACACTTCCTTCCCATCACCTGCATCAAACACTCAAAGATGTCAGGCCCCATCTCCTCCTGCTAGATAGCGGCAGTCTGCGGGGGCCTGGCAGACTTCCTTGCAATTCAGGCAGGTGCAAACACCTGGAGTGTCTGTTCACTGCAGGCAACTGGGTTAGCCATCTGCAGAGATACCAGTGACTGGGTCCGACGGAGGGGCAAAGTGGGGAAGGAGACGTCAACCTTCCCAGACTGCTCTGTTTGCTGGGTGGCTCCACCTGACTCCACGCTGCACTGGGGTGAGCTGTGTCAGAGGAGTCACCAGGCCCCTGTGATTCAGTTCCCAGAGACCTCTTGAACCCTTCCACCCGAGACAAGTGCTGATTGAGACAGTTGATTCGGACCTTTTGAACAGGGCTAATACACTGAGGACTTTTCAGGCGGTGCCCTGGGTGTGCGATTGTAGGAAGGTTTGATTCTCCTTTTCCAACTGGGGCCAGAGGTGGGCAGGCGGGGTGACTTAATTGCTGATTTTTCCACACAGCTGAGACTTCAAGCCAGAGTAGAAGTTGCAATAGGATCGAACAGAAACCAGCTGAAAACAAGACAGAACCACTTTGCTCCACCACACCAGACAGGGCCCCAGTTTCTCAGGCCACAACACTGTACGGGCCCTCGATAACACCCCAGGGTAAAAACCAAAGGGAGTAAACCATGGGGCGGAATCAGCGGAAAAACTCTGGTAACATGAATAACCAGAATAGATCAACCCCCCCAAGAAAAGATACGGCAGATGTGATTGAAGATCCCATTCATAAACAACTGGCTGAGATGTCAGAAGTCGAATTCAGAATTTGGTTTGCAGACAAGATTAATAAAATGGAATTAGGAATTCGAGGAGAAATTCAAAAATTGTCTCAAGAATTTAACGAATTTAAAGACAAAACCACCAAAGACTTAGACACACTGAAACAAAAACTTCCAGCCCTCAAAGATATGAAAAATACAGTAGAATCCCTCAATAACAGAATGGAGCAAGCAGAAGAAAGGATTTCTGACACTGAAGATAAAGTCTTCGAACGCTCCAAATCTCTCAAAGAGGAAGAGAAATGGAGAGCAAAAACGGATCACTCACTCAGAGAACTCTCAGATAATTCGAAAAAAAATAACATAAGGGTTATAGGAATTTCGGAGAGCGATGAAGTGGCTGCCAAGGGCACAGAGGCCCTTTTACATGAAATTATGAAAGAAAATTTTCCAGACATGCCTAGAGAATCTGAAATTCAGATAGCAGACAGCTTCAGAACCCCAGCACGATTCAACCCCAATAAGCCATCTCCCAGACATATCATAATTAGCTTCACTAAAGTTAACATGAAAGAGAAGATTCTCAAAGCAGCCCGGCGAAAGAAAACTATAACGTACAAAGGTAAGAATATTAGAATAACTGCAGATCTCTCTGCTGAAACTTTTCAAGCCAGAAGAGGCTGGTCATCAACTTTTAATCTCCTAAAGCAAAAAAACTTTCAACCCAGGATCTTGTATCCAGCTAAACTGAGTTTCATCTATGATGGAGAAATTAAATACTTCAATGACATTCATATGTTGAAAAAATTTGCCATAAGTAAACCAGCTCTTCAGGATGTTCTCAGACCTATCCTCCACAATGACCAACCCAATCCTATACCACAAAACTAAACTCACTCAGAAACTTTGGATCAAACTTCAACTTCCACACTGGCGAAAGGATTAAAAATGTCCACGGGACCTTTGAAAAACTCGATACCCAAAATTCCACCAGACTTATCAATACTCTCCATCAATGTGAATGGCTTAAACTGTCCTCTAAAGAGGCATAGGTTAGCTGACTGGATACAAAAACTCAAGCCAGATATTTGTTGCATACAAGAGTCACATCTCAACTTAAAAGACAGATACAGACTCAGGGTGAAAGGATGGTCATCCATATTTCAGGCAAGTGGTAATCAGAAAAAAGCAGGTGTTGCAATTTTATTTGCAGATACAGTAGGCTTTAAACCATCAAAAGTAAGGAAGGACAAGAATGGTCACTTCATATTTGTTAAGGGTAATACTCAATATGACGAGATCTCAATTATTAATATCTATGCACCCAACCAGAATGCACCTCAATTTATAAGAGAAACTCCTAACAGACATGAGTAACTTGATTTCCTCCAGCTCCAAAATCGTTGGAGATTTCAACACTCCCTTGGCAGTGTTGGATCGATCCTCCAGAAAGTAGCTGAGGAAAGAAATTTTTGATTTAAACCCAACCATCCAATATTTAGATTTAGCAGACATCTACAGAACATTTCATCCCAACAAAACTGAATACACATACTTCTCATCAGCCCACGGAACTTACTCCAAAATTGATCACATTTTAGGTCACAAGTCTAACCTCAGTAAATTTAAAGGAATAGAAATTATTCCATGCATCTTCTCGGACCATCATGGAATAAAACTTGAATTGAGTAATCTGCATACCCATACAAAAACATGGAAGTTAAATAACCTTATGCTGAATGATAGCTGGGTCAGAGATGAGATTAAGAAGGAAATCACCAATATTTTGGAACAAAATGACAATGAAGACACAAACTATCAGAACCTCTGGGACACTGCAAAGGCAGTTCTAAGAGGGAAATTTATAGCACTGCAAGCCTTCCTCAAGAGAACAGAAAGAGAGGAAGTTAACAACTTAACGGGACATCTCACGCAACTGGAAAAGGAAGAACATTCCAAATCCAAACCCAGTAGAAGAAAAGAAATAACCAAAATTAGAGCAGAATTAAATGAAATTGAAAACAAAAGAATAATACAACAGATCAATAAATCAAAAAGCTGGTTTTTTGAAAAGGTCAATAAAATAGATAAACCTCTGGCCAACCTAATCAGGAAAAAAAGAGTAAAATCTCTAATATCATCAGTCAGAAACAACAAAGACGAAATAACCACAGACTCATCAGAAATCCAAAAAATCCTCAATGAATATTACAAGAAACTTTATTCTCAGAAATATGAAAATCTGAAGGAAATAGACCGATACTTGGAAGCACGCCACCTTCCAAGACTTAACCAGAATCAAGTGGAAATGTTGAACAGACCAATATCAAGTTCAGAAATAGCATCAACTATACAAAACCTCCCTAAAAAGAAAAGCCCGGGACCAGATGTTTTCACGTCAGAATTCTACCAAACCTTTAAAGAGGAATTAGTACCTATATTACTCAACCTGTTCCAAAATGTAGAAAAAGAAGGAAGACTACCCAACACGTTCTATGAAGCAAACATCACCCTGATCCCCAAACCAGGAAAAGACCCAACAAGAAAAGAAAATTATAGACCAATATCACTAATGAATATAGATGCAAAAATATTCAACAAGATCCTAACAAACATTATCCAGCAACACATCAAACAAATTATACATCATGACCAAGTTGGTTTTATCCCAGGGTCTCAAGGCTGTTTCAATATACGTAAATCTATAAATGTAATTCAGCACATAAACAAATTAAAAAACAAAGAACATATGATTCTCTCAATTGATGCAGAAAAAGCTTTTGATAATATCCAGCATCCCTTCATAATCAGAACACTCAAGAAAATTGGTCTAGAAGGGACTTTTCTTAAACTGATAGAGGCTATCTACAGCAAACCCACAGCCAATATCATATTGAACGTAGTTAAATTGGAATCATTTCCACTCAGATCAGGAACCAGACAAGGCTGCCCATTGTCTCCATTGCTTTTCAACATTGTAATGGAAGTTTTAGCCACCACAATTAGGGAAGAAAAGGCGATCAAGGGTATCCATATAGGGTCAGAAGAGATCAAACTCTCGCTCTTCGCAGATGATATGATTGTGTATCTGGAAAACACTAGGGACTCTACTACAAAACTCCTAGAAGTGATCAAGGAATACAGCAGCGTCTCAGGTTACAAAATCAACATTCGTAAATCGGTAGCCTTTATATACACCAACAACAGTCAAATTGAAAAAGCAGTTAAGGACTCTATCCCATTCAAAGTAGTGCCAAAGAAGATGAAATGTTTGGGAATTTACCTAACAAAAGATGTGAAAGATCTCTATAAAGAGAACTATGAAACTCTAAGAAAAGAAATAGCTGAAAATGTTAACAAATGGAAAAACATACCATGCTCATGGCTGGGAAGAATCAACATTATCAAAATGTCCATACTACCCAAAGCAATATATAATTTCAATGCACTCCCTATTAAAGCTCCACTGTCATATTTTAAAGATCTTGAAAAAACATTACTTCGTTTTATATGGAATCAGAAAAAACCTCGAATAGCCAAGACATTACTCAGAAATAAAAACAAAACAGGAGGAATCACACTACCAGACCTCAGACTTTACTACAAATCGATAGTGATCAAAACAGCATGGTATTGGCACAAAAACAGAGAAGTAGATATCTGGAATAGAATAGAGAACCAAGAGATGAATCCAGCTACTTACCGCTATTTGATTTTTGACAAGCCAATTAAAAACATTCAGTGGTGAAAAGATTCCCTATTTAACAAATGGTGCTGGGTGAACTGGCTGGCAACCTGCAGAAGACTGAAATTGGACCCACACCTCTCACCATTAACTAAGATAGACTCTCATTGGATTAAAGATTTAAACTTAAGACATGAAACTATAAAAATACTAGAGGAGAATGCAGGGAAAACCCTTGAAGAAATTGGTCTGGGTGAATATTTCATGAGGAGAACCCCCCGGGCAATTGAAGCAGCTTCAAAAATACACTACTGGGACTTGATCAAACTAAAAAGCTTCTGCACAGCTAAGAACACAGTAAGCAGAGCAAGCAGACAGCCCTCAGAATGGGAGAAGATATTTGCAGGGTATATCTCTGACAAAGGTTTAGTAACCAGAATCCACAGAGAACTCAAACGCATCAGCAAGAAAAAAACAAGGTATCCCATCGCAGGCTGGGCAAGGGATTTGAAGAGAAACTTCTCTGAAGAAGACAGGTGCACGGCCTTCAGACATATGAAAAAATGCTCATCATCTTTAATCATCAGAGAAATGCAAATCAAAACTACTTTGAGATATCATCTAACTCCAGCGAGACTAGCCTATATCGCAAAATCTCAAGACCAGAGATGTTGGCGTGGATGTTGAGAAAAGGGAACACTTCTGCACTGCTGGTGGGAATGCAAATTAATACATTCCTTTTGGAAAGATATATGGAGAACACTCAGAGATCTAAAAATAGATCTGCCATTCAATCCTGTAATTCCTCTGCTGGGCATATACCCAGAAGACCAAAAATCACAACATAACAAAGATATTTGTACCAGAATGTTTATTGCAGCCCAATTCATAATAGCTAAGTCATGGGAAAAGCCCAAGTGCCCATCGATCCACAAATGGATTAATAAATTGTGGTATATGTATACCATGGAATACTATGCAGCCTTAAAGAAAGATGGAGACTTTACCTCTTTCATGTTTACATGGATGGAGCTGGAACTTATTCTTCTTAGTAAAGTATCCCAAGAATAGAAGAAAAAATACCCAATGTACACAGCCCTACTATGAAACTAATTTGGGACTCTCACATGAAAGCTATAACCCAGCTACAACTTAACAATAGGGGGAAGTGGGAAAGGGGGGGTGGGTAGAGGGAGGGGAATCGGTGGGATCACAACTGTGGTGCATATTACAGGGGTATTTGCGAAACTTGGTAAATGTAGAATGTAAATGTTTTGGCACAGTAACTGAGATAACGCCGGAAAGGCTATGTTAACCACTGTGATAAAAATGTGTCAAATGGTTTATGAAGTGAGTGTATGATGCCCCATAATCATATCATTGTATACAGTTATGATTTAATAAAAAAAAAAAAAAAAAAAAACTCAAGCCAGATATTTGCTGCATACGAGAGTCACATCTTAACTTAAAAGACAAATACAGACTCAGGATGAAAGCATGGTCATCCATATTTCAGGCAAATGGTAATCAGATAAAAGCAGGTTTTGCAATTTTCTTTGCAGATACAGTAGGCTTTAACCCAACAAAAGTAAGGAAGGACAAGAATGGTCACTTCATATTTGTTAAGGGTAATACTCAATATGATGAGATCTCAATTATTAATATCTATGCACCCAACCACAATGCACCTCAATTGATAAGAGAAACTCTAACAGACATGAGCAACTTGACTTCCTCCAGCTCCATAATCGTCAGAGATTTCAACACTCCTTTGGCAGTGTTGGACCGATCCTGCAGCAAGAAGCTGAGCAAAGAAATCTTAGATTTAAATCTAACCATCCAATATTTAGATTTAGCAGACATCTACAGAACATTTCATCCCAACAAAACTGAATACACATATTTCTCATCAGCCCACGGAACTTACTCCAAAATTGACCACATTTTAGGTCACAAGTCTAACCTCAGTAAATTTAAAGGAATAGAAATTATTCCTTGCATCTTCTCGGACCACCATGGAATAAAACTTGAGCTGAGTAACAAAAGAAATCTACATACTCATACAAAAGCACGGAAGTTAAATAACTTTATGCTGAATGATAGCTGGGTCACAGATGAGATTAAGAAAGAAATCACCAATTTTTTGGAACAAAATGACAATGAAGACACAAACTATCAGAACCTCTGGGACACCGCAAAGGCAGTTCTAAGAGGGAAATTTATAGCACTGCAAGCCTTCCTCAAGAGAACGGAAAGAGAGGAAGTTAACAACTTAATGGGACATCTCAAGCAACTGGAAAAGGAAGAACATTCCAACCCCAAAGCCAGTAGAAGAAAAGAAATAACCAAAATTAGAGCAGAATTAAATGAAATTGAAAACAAAAGAATAATACAACAGATCAATGAATCAAAAAACTGGTTTTTTGAAAAGGTCAATAAAATAGATAAAACCCTGGCCAATATAATCAGAAAAAAAAAAGAGTAAAATCTCTAATCTCATCAATCAGAAACGACAAAGACGAAATTACAACAGACTCTTTAGAAATCGAAAAATCCTTAATGAATATTACAGGAAATTTTATTCTCAGAAATATGAAAATCTGAAGAAAATTGACCGATACTTCAAAGCACGTCACCTTCTATGTCTCAGCCAGAATCAAGTGGAAATACTGAACAGGCCCATATCAAGTTTGGAAAAAGCATCAACTATACAAAACCTCCCTAAAAAGAAAAGCCCGGGACCAGATGGTTTCATGTCAGAATTCTACCAAACCTTCAAATATTAATTAGTGCCTATATTACTCAATGTGTTCCAAAAGGTAGAAAAAGAAGGAAGACTACCCAACACGTTCTATGAAGCAAACATCACCCTGATCCCCAAACCAGGAAAAGACCCAACAAGAAAAGAAAAGTACAGTCCAATATCACTAATGAATATAGATGCAAAAATATTCAACAAGATTCTAAAAACAGTATCCAGCAACACATCAAACAAATTATACACCATGACCAAGTAGTTTTATCCCAGGGTGTCAAGGCTGGTTCGATATACGTAAATCTATAAATGTAATTCAGCACATAAACAAATTAAAAAACAAAGAACATATGATTCTCTCAATTGATGCAGAAAAAGCTTTTGATAATATCCAGCATCCCTTCATGATCAGAACTCAAGAAAATTGGTCTAGAAGGGACTTTTCTTAAACTGATAGAGGCCACCTACAACAAACCCACAGCCAATATCATATTGAATGGAGTTAAATTGGAATCATTTCCACTCAGATCAGGAACCAGACAAGGCTGCCCATTGTCTCCATTGCTTTTCAACAGTGTAATGGAAGTCTTAGCCACCACAATTAGGGAAGAAAAGGCAATCAAGGGTATCCATATAGGGTCAGAAGAGATCAAACTCTCGCTCTTCGCAGATGATATGATTGTGTATCTGGAAAACACTAGGGACTCTACTACAAAACTCCTAGAAGTGATCAAGGAATACAGCAGCGTCTCAGGTTACAAAATCAACATTCATAAATCGGTACCCTTTATATACACCAACAACAGTCAAATTGAAAAAGCAGTTAAGGACTCTATCCCATTCACAGTAGTGCCAAAGAAGATGAAATATTTGGGAATTTACCTAACAAAAGACGTGAAAGATCTCTATAAAGAGAACTATGAAACTCTAAGAAAAGTAATACCTGAAAATGTTAACAAATGGAAAAACATACCATGCTCATGGCTAGGAAGAATCAACATTATCAAAATGTCCATACTACCCAAAGCAATATATAATTTCAACGCACTCCCTATTAAAGCTCCACTGTCATATTTTAAAGATCTTGAAAAAACATTACTTCGTTTTATATGGAATCAGAAAAAACCTCGAATAGCCAAGACATTACTCAGAAATAAAAACAAAACAGGAGGAATCACACTACCAGACCTCAGACTTTACTACAAATCGATAGTGATCAAAACAGCATGGTATTGGCACAAAAACAGAGAAGTAGATATCTGGAACAGAATAGAGAACCAAGAGATGAATCCAGCTACTTACCGCTATTTGATTTTTGACAAGCCAATTAAAAACATTCAGTGGTGAAAAGATTCCCTATTTAACAAATGGTGCTGGGTGAACTGACTGGCAACCTGCAGAAGACTGAAACTGGACCCACACCTTGCACCATTAACTAAGATAGACTCTCACTTGATTAAAGATTTAAACTTAAGAGATGAAACTATAAAAGTACTAGAGGAGAGTGCAGGGAAAATACTGGAAGAAATTGGTCTGGGTGAGTATTTTTTGAGGAGGACCCCCCCAGGCAATTGAAGCAGCTTAAAATATACAGTACTGGGACTTGATCAAAGTAAAAAGCTCCTGCACAGCCAAGAACACAGTAAGTAAAGCAAGCAAACAGCCCTCAGAATGGGATAAAATATTTGCAGGTTATATCTCCGACAAAGGTTTAATAACCAGAATCCACAGAGAACTCAAACGCATTAGCAAGAAAAAAACATGGGATCTCATTGCAGGCTGGGCAAGGGATTTGAAGAGAAACTTCTCTGAAGAAGACAGGTGCACAGCCTTCAGAAATATGTAAAAATGCTCATCATCTTTAATCATCAGAGAAATGCAAATCAAAACTACTTTGACATATCATCTAACTCCAGTGAGACTAGCCTATATCACAAAATCTCAAGACCAGAGATGTTGGCGTGGATGTGGAGAAAAGGGAACACTTCTGCACTCCTGGTGGGAATGCAAATTAATACATTCCTTTTGGAAAGATATATGGAGAACACTCAGAGATCTATAAATAGATCTGCCATTCAATCTTGTAATTCCTCTGCTGGGCATATACACAGAAGACCAAAAATCGCATCATAACAAAGATATTTGTACCAGAATGTTCATTGCAGCCCAATTCGTAATTGCTAAGTCATGGAAAAAGCCCAAGTGCCCATCGATCCACGAATGGATTAATAAATTGTGGTAAATGTACACCATGGGATATTATGCAGCCTGAAAGAAAAGTGGAGACTTTACCTCTTTCATGTTTACGTGGATGGAGCTGGAACATATTCTTCTTAGTAAAGTATCTCAAGAATGGAAGAAAATGTACCCAAAGTACTCATGCCTAGTATGAAACTAATTTGGGGCTTTCACATGAAAGCTATAACCCAGTTACAACCTAACAATAGGGGGAAGTTGGAAAGGGAGGGGAGGGAGGGGGGTGGGTAAAGGGAGGGGGATTGGTGGGATTATACCTGCGGTGCATCTTACAGGGGTATTTGCAAAGATTGGTAAATGTAGAATGTAAATGTCTTGGCACAGGAAGTGAGATAATACCAGGAAGGCTATGTTAACCATTGTGATGTAAATATGTCAAATGGTCTATGAATCAAGTATATGATGCCCCATGATCATATCAATGTACACAGCTATGATTTAATAAGGAAATAAATAAATAAAAGTGTTCAGAGTCAAGATATATTTTCTATTAAATCTTAACTGTGTACATTAATGCAAAAAAAATGTATCAATAACAGATTAGGCCATTAAGAAGAAAGAATGTCAGAGTTAGAGTACAAAGCTCTTGAGATAACTCAGATAGTTAAAAAGAGAAAGAAAGCAGAATGTTCACTGACAGAATTATTGAACTCATGAAGCATCCAAACTTCTGAATTAAAGGTATCTCAGAAGGGGAATAAACATTCCCCAGAGAAATATAAGCCATATTATAGAATATTATAAATGAAAATTTCACAAATATCACAAAACATTCTGACACACTCCTTGAAAAGGGATATTGAAACCCAGGTCATTCAACTCAAACCAAGCTTCTCCAAAGCACATTGTGATGAAACTGTCCAAAGGCAATACAAAAGAAAATATTCTGCAGACCTCAAGGAATAAGTGCCAATTGACGTACTTGGGCAAATCCATAAGGGTGACTGCAGATTTCTCTGGTGACTACAGATTTCTCTAATGAAACTTTTCAAATGAGAAAACAATGGTCATCTACCTTTAAACTAATTAAACAAAACAATTTCCAGCCCAGAATTCTACATCCTACTAAGCTAAGCTTTAAATTTGACAGAGAAATCAAATATTTTACTTATATGGAAACATTGAGAAAGTTTTTCAAAAGAACAGCTCTGCAGGAAATACTTCCACCTGTTCTGAACACTGACCATCACAATGGACCACAAGCAAAGTAAGCACCCAGAAACTGAAGGACAGAACCTAGCTTCCACAATGATGCACAAGATAAAACTAAGCAATGGACTTTCACAAAATTAGAAGAAAAGAACTCCACCACATTTATCCATTATCTCAATAAATGTTAATGGCTTTAATTCTCCACTGAGAAGGCATAGAAGTGGTGATGGGATAAAAAAGAAAACACAATCCATCCATTTGCTATATGCAGGGAACACACCTAGCCTCAAAGGACAAATGAAAACTCAGGGTTAAGAGATGGAAGACAATTTTTCAAACAAATGGAAGGCAGAAAAAAAGAAGGGCTGAAATCTTATTTTCAGATACAAGTGGATTTATATCAACTAAAGTAAAAAAAGACATGCTCACTTTATCAGAACATATATAAAGTAAAAAAAGACAATGATGGAAACTTCATATTGGTCAAGGAAAAAATACAACAAGAAGACATTTCAATTCTAAATGTTTATGTGCCCAATGTAAATGCTCCCAGATTCGTGAAAAGGACCTTAATTAGTCTCAGCAATATAGCATCCCATGACACCATAATATCAGGGGACTTTAACACTCCACTTACAGAACTGGACAAATTTTCTAAACAGAAACTACTCAGATACAAGGGACTTAAATGTGACCCTAGAACAACTGTCCTTGATAGACGTACATAGAACACTCTATCCCAAAGGTAAAGAATACACATTCTTCTCATCAGCCCATGGAACATTCCCCAAAATTAATTATATACTAGGACACAAAATAAACATCAACAGAATCAAAAGAATTGAAATTTTAACTTGTATGTTCTCATACCACAAGGCAGTAAAGGTGGAACTCAACTCTAACAAAAGTGTTGAACCCCCACACAAAGGCATGGAAATTAAACAACCTTATGCTGAATGACAGGTGGGTGCAGGGAGAGATAAAAGAGGAAATCATTAACTTCCTGGAGCATAAGAACAATGAAGACACAAACTACCAAAACCTGTGGAATACAGCAAAAGTCCTCCTGAGGAAAATTTATCGCATTAGATGCCTACATCTGAAAAACAGAAAGAGGTCGCATCAACAAACTCACAAAAGATCTTATGAAATTGGAAAAACAAGAATAATCAAAGCCAAATTCCACAGAAGAAAAGAAATATCCAAAATTAAGTCAGAGATTAATAAAATTGAAAACAAAAGAATCACTCAGATTACTAAGAAAACAAGGAGTTGCTTTTTGAAAAATAAAAAAATAGATAAACCTTTTGCCAGTCTAACTAGAAACAGAAAAGTGAAATCTCTGGTAATCACAATCAGAAATGATACAGGGGAAATAACAACAGATGTCACAGAAATACAAAAGATGATTCTGAATACTACAAGAAACTCAATGTCCACAAACTTGACAATGTGAAGGAAATGTATCAATATTTGAAATCACACCCACTCCCTAGACTTAGCCACGAAGAAATAGATCTCCTGAACATACCAATGTCAAGCACTGACATCAAAGAAACAACAAAAAACATGCCGTGGTGCAGATACCTTTGCACCACAATTCTATCAAACCTTAAAAGAAAATCTTATTCCAATACTGCAGAAATTATTCCAAAAAATTGAGAAGGAAGGAATATTCCCCCAGTACATTCTATGAAGCAAACATCGCCCAGAAAAAGACACAACTAGAAAGAACTTCAAACCAATTTCACTAATTAAAATACATGCAAAAATTCTCAACAAACTCCTAGCCAATAGATTACAGCTTATCATCAAAAAAGTCATACATCATGGTCAAGTAGGTTTCATCCCAGAGAAGCAAGGCTGGTTTAACATATGCAAGTCCATAAACATAATTCACCATATCAACAGAAACAAAAACAAAAACCATATGATTCTCTCAATAGATGCAGAAAAAGCATCCGTTAAAATCCAGCGTTCTTTTCAAATTAGAACACTGAAGAGTACAGGCATAGGTGGCACATTTCATAAACTGATTGAAGCTATCTATGACAAACCCACATGTAATATTTTACTGCATGGTATAAAACTGAAAGCTTTTCTACATAAAACTGGAACCAGACAAGGTTGTCCTCTGTCACCAGTACTATTCAACATAGTGCTAGAGGTTCCAGCCAATAAAACCAGGCAAGCTAAGGAAATAATGGGCATCCAAATGAAAGCAGAGGCAGTCTAGGTCTCCCTCTTTGCTGATGATATGATGTCATACTTAGAAAACCCCCCAAAGACTCAACCACAAGTGAGTGAGCACTAGAAGTAATCAAAAAATACAGCAATGTCTCAGGATATAAAATTAATGTCCACAAATCAGTAGTCTTTGTATACTCCAATAACAGCCAGGATGAGAAGCTAATTAAGAACACAATCCTCTGCATAGCAGCTCCAAAGAAAATGAAATACCTTGGAATATACCTAACAAAAGAAGTGAAGGACCTCTATAAGGAAAATTATGAAACCCTAAGAAAAGAAATAGCAAAGGATATTAACAAATGAAAGGACATACCATGTTCATGCCTCAGAAAATCAACATTGGTAAAATGTCTATACTTCCCAAAGCAAACACAGATTCAATGCCGACCCTATTAAAATACCAACATCATACATTCAAGACTTGGAAAAAATAATTCTTCATTTTGTATAGAACCAGAAAAAAAAAACCATATAGCTTAGGCATTTCTTAGTAATAAAAACAAAGCCAGGAGCATCAGCCAACAAGTCTTTAGGCTGTACTATAGCACCATAGTGATAAAAACCAGTGTGGTATTGTCAAAAAAATAGAAACATAGACATCTGGAACCAAATAGAGAACACAGGAGATTAAAATAACATCTTCCAGCCACCTAATCTTTGATAAACCTAACAAGAACATACACTTGGGAAAAAAATCCCTATTCCAGAGGGGGAGAGACAGGATGGCAGATTGAAGCCAGCTTTCCACAGAGGCTCCCGTCCAGAAGGAGAGTTAAGGGACAAAAATTTAGTAAGTATCCTCGTGGATTTGAGCTGTACCAAGAGAGAAGGTTGAAGAACGTACACCAACACTGCTGAGGCAAGCTGTGATCACAAGGACGCAAACAAAAGCAAAACGTCTCACTTCTGCATATTCTGAAGCCAAACCCCGTCTCCCTGGGAAACCAGAGGGGGCCACCAGTGAGCAAACAATTTGCCTGATGCTGTTCACAAACCCGGGAAGCTTCCAGGGCAGGGCCGAATCAGAGAGGTAATTGGACACAAAGCTCCAGCAGCAAAGTCGTTTGAACTCAGAACAGCCCATCTTCTGCAGGCAATTTTAGCAGAAACAGAGACAGAATCCCGCAAAGTTGTCTGTTCTGTTCTGTTCTGTTCTGTTCTGTTCTGTTAGCAACATCAATCAGGGACGGGGCTAAGCCTGAGTGAACAACTCCCCACCACCACCTGCATCAAGCACTCAAAGATGTCAGGCCCCACCTCCTCCTGCTAGATAGTAGCAGACTGCAGGGGCCTGGCAGATTTCCTTGCAATTCAGGCAGGTACAAACAATTAAGGTTATGGGGGGGGCAGGAAGAGGGACGGAGGGAGAGGGGTGGGGCCTTGGTGTGTGTCACACTTTATGGGGGCAAGACATGATTACAAGAGAGACTTTACCTAAAAATTGCAATCAGTGTAACCTGGCTTATTGTACCCTCAATAAATCCCCAACAATAAAAAAAAAAAAACCTGGAGTATCTGTTTACTACAGGCAACTGGATCAGCCATCTGCAGAGATACCAGTGACTGTGTCCGACGGAGGGGCAAAGTGGGGAAGGAGACATCAACCTGCCCAGACTGATCTATTTGCTAGGTGGCTCCTCCTGACCCCACGCAGCACTGGAGTAAGCCATATCAGAGGAGTCACCAGACCCCTGTGATCCAGTTCCCAGAGACCTCTTGAACTCTCCCACCCGAGACAGGTGCCAATTGAGACAACTGATTTGGACCTTTTGAACTGAACTAACAGACTGAGGACTTTTCAGGTGGTGCCCTGGGTATGCGGTTGTAAGAAGGTTTGATTTTCCTTTCCCTATTGGTGCCAGAGGTGGGCAGGCGGGGTGACTTAATTGCTGGTTTTTCCACACAGCTGAGACTTCAAGCCAGAGTAAATGTTACAATAGGATCGAACAGAAACCAGCTGAAAACAAGACAGAACCACTTCACCCCACCACACAAGACAGGGCCCCAGTTTCTCAGGCCACAACACTGTACTAAGGGCCCTCGATAAAGCCCCAGGGGAAAAATCAAAGGGAGTAAAATAACCTTGGGGCAGAATCAGCGGAAAAAATCTGGTAATAAGAAAAACCAGAATAGATCAACCTCCCCCAAGAAAAGATATGGCAGATGTAATTGAAGATCCCATTCATAAACAACTGGCTGAGATGTCAGAAATTGAATTCAGAACTTGGATTGCAGACAAGTTTAATAAAATGGAATTAGGAACTTGAGGAGAAATTCAAAAGTGGTCTCAAGAATTTAACGAATTTAAAGACAAAACAACCAAAGAATTAGACACACTGAAGCAAGAATTTACAGCCCTCAAAGATATGAAAAATACAGTAGAATCCCTCAGGAACAGAATGGAGCAAGCAGAAGAGAGGATTTCTGACATTGAAGATAAAGTCTTCGAATGCTCCCAATCTCTCAAAGAGGAAGAGAAATGGAGAGCAAAAACGGACATTCACTCAGAGAACTCTGGGATAATTCAAAGAAAAGCAGTATAAGAATAAGTGGGATTTTTGAGAATGATGAAGTGGCCTCGATGGGCACAGAGGCCCTTCTGCAAGAAATTATGAAAGAAAATTTTCCAGACATGCCTAGAGAATCTGAAATTCAGATAGCAGACAGCTTCAGAAACCCAGCACGATTCAACCCCAATAAGTCATGCCTCAGGCATATCATAATTAGTTTCATTAAAGTTAATATGAAAGAGAAGATTCTCAAAGCAGCCCAGTGAAAGAAAATCATTACGTACAAAGGAAAGAATATTAGAATAACTGCAGATCTCTCTGCTGAAACTTTTCAAACCAGAAGAGGGTGGCCATCGACTTTTA
This sequence comes from Nycticebus coucang, assembly GCF_027406575.1. NCBI lineage: Eukaryota > Metazoa > Chordata > Mammalia > Primates > Lorisidae > Nycticebus > Nycticebus coucang. Next base: position 82,825,005 of record NC_069804.1, read on the forward strand.
ACCTCCTAAAGCAAAATAACTTTCAACCCAGGATCTTGTATCCAGCTAAACTGAGTTTCATTTATGATGAAGAAATTAAATACTTCAATGACATTCATATGTTGAAAAAATTTGCCATAAGACCAGCTCTTCAGGATATTCTCAGACCTATCATCCACAATGACCAACCCAATCCTATACCACAAAAGTAAACTCACTCAGAAACTTCGGATCAAACTCCAACTTTCACACTGGCAAAAGGATAAAAATGTCCACTGGACCTTTGAAAAACTCGATACCCAAAATTCCACCAGACTTATCAATATTCTCCATTAATGTGAATGGCTTAAACTGCCCTCTAAAGAGGCATAGGTTAGCTGACTGGATACAAAAACTCAAGCCAGATATTTGTTGCATACAAGAGTCACGTCTTAACTTAAAAGACAAATACAAACTCAGGGTGAAAGGATGGTCATCCATATTTCAGGCAAATGGTAATCAGAAAAAAGCAGGTGTTGCAATTTTATTTACAGATACAGTAGGCTTTAAACCAACAAAAGTAAGGAAGGACAAGAATGGTCACTTCATATTTGTTAAGGGTAATACTCAATATGATGAGATCTCAATTATTAATATCTATGCACCCAACCAGAATGCACCTCAATTTATAAGAGAAACTCTAACAGACATGAGTAACTTGATTTCCTCTAGCTCCATAAGCGTCAGATTTCAACACTACTTTGGCAGTGTTGGATCAATGCTCAAGCAAGAAGCTGAGCAAGGAAATCTTGGATTTAAACCTAACCATCCAATATTTAGATTTAGCAGACATCTACAGAACATTTCATCCCAACAAAACTGAATACACATACTTCTCATCAGCCCATGGAAATTACTCCAAAATTGACCACATTTTAGGTCACAAGTCTAACCTCAGTAAATTTAAAGGAATAGAAATTATTCCTTACATCATCTCGGACCATCATGGAATAAAACTTGAACTGAGTAACAACAGGAATCTGCATACTCATACAAAAACATGGAAGTTAAATAACCTTATGTTGAATTATAGCTGGGTCAGAGATGAGATTAAGAAAGAAATCACCAATTTTTTGGAACAAATCAACAATAAAGACACAAACTATCAGAACCTCTGGGACACCGCAAAGGCAGTTCTAAGAGGGAAATTTATAGCACTGCAAGCCTTCCTCAAGAGAACGGAAAGAGAGGAAGTTAACAACTTAATGGGAATCTCAAGCAACTGGAAAAGAAAGAAAATTCCAACCCCAAACCCAGTAGAATGAAAGAAATAACCAAAATTAGAGCAGAATTAAATGAAATTGAAAACAAAAGAATAATACAACAGATCAATAAATCAAAAAGCTGGTTTTTTGAAAAGATCAATAAAATAGGAAAAAAAAAAAAACCTCTGGCCAACCTAATCAGAAAAAAAAAAGAGTAAAATCTCTAATTGCCTAAATTACATGAATGGATTTTAAAAAGTGGAGGAAATGGACCAATACCAGGAATCACACCACCTCCCTAACTTCAGCCAGAAAGAATTAGTAATTTTGAACTGACCAATATCAAGCATGGAATTTGCAAAAACAATACAAAATCTTCCAAAAAGGAAAAGATTGTTTTACAACAGAATTCTACCAAACCTTCAAACCGGAGATCATACCTGTATTGCAGAACTTATTCCAAAATGTAGAGAAGGAACAAATCCTCCTCAACACATTCTACAAAGCAAACATCAACCTGATACCAAAACTAGGAAAAGACCCCCCCCAAAAAAAATTACAGACCAATATTATTAATGAATATTGACAGAAAATATTCAATAAAATCCTATAGGGCACCTGCCCTATATACCGGAGTTGGTGGGTTCAAACCCAATCCTGGCCAAAAACTGCAATAATTTCTGAAATTGTACATAAATAATATACTGAGTCTGTTAAAGTTGTTCTGTTGAGGTATGAGTTAACAGTTCTGAATTCTATATGTGTACACTAAGATCGAGCAAATAAGTACATGGATAATGAATGATGAGAGTTGCATTTTTCACTGTTGGGGTGAGAAGTTACAGAAAGTCAAAGAGACAATTTAGAATTGTCCATGTGGTAATTAATGCATTAAGGTCAGAGAAATGGATATGAAAGCATGCTTAGCTTAACATAAGATACTTATCTATAGACAAGAAAATTACTGTAGAAATTTGTATGTATAGGGTTAATACATGTACATGAATTTCCTAGCTCTGTTTATTAAAATGGTGTAGGAGCAATAACATCCCAGTGCAACAAACACAGCCAGTAGTCAGGTCTTAGTTTCTGACACTATTCTTCAAAATAAGGAACAAAGGCTTTTTGTGAAGAAATTTTTTGTGATTACTCTGGGACTGGGATACAAAATACCTAAGGTGAGCCTAGGGTATCTTGTACCATCAGAAAGTAAAAGAGTGGGTATATGTAAAACACACACACACACAGAGGCATATTTCTAAGGGACCCAAGAAAGAACTGAAGGAGCTCCCAATAACCAAAGCTGGAATAATTAGTGTAAAAAAATAAGTAACATAATATTGGATTATAACCAAAATCATACACATATCCATGAGTCTATATTGCCATAAAAAATGATTAAATAGTGAAAAAGAGAAATTTCTTATAGAACTTAATTTCAAACAATTTATGTAGATACTCCTAAAAAAGGTGTATCATAAGTCCAAATTGCTTCTAAATAGTAACATTTTGGAAGGTGGTGGTGGGATGAATGTAACTTTACAATGTAGGAATCTGGGAAACTACCTCCATCAGATGATCAAAGTAAGTTACGTCATGCTGATAGTATTTCCCCTTCAGTATGACATGATGAGAAATATGCTTCATTTCTGTGGTCTTCCTTCCAATAATCCATAAACTCACTCTAACCATGAAACAAATACTAGACAAATCTGAATTGAGGGACATTCTACAAAGTGCCTAAGTGGTTCTTCTCAAAACCATTAAAGTCATCAAAAACAAGTAAGCCAACATCACACCAAACCTGAATAAGGGGACTGCCTTCTAAAATATAAAATTTAAATAAGACCCAGTGTCTTGTAACATAATACTCAAAATGTCCAGGATATAATAAAAATCATTCATTATATCAAAAATAAGAAAATCACAACTTGAATGAGCAAAAACAAATCAACCAATTCCAATATCAAGATGGATCAAATGTTGCAATTATCTGAAAAGGATTTTCAAGTAACCATCATTAAATGCCTCAACGAGCAATGTATAACACTCTTGAAACAAATAATAGAAAATCACAGCAAAGAAACAGAAGCTATAAAAATGAACAAAATGAAAATTACAAAACTGAAAAAGCAAAATAACCAAAATAAAAATCTCACTGGTTGTGTTTGATAACAGGACAGAAGCAGTGAACTTGAAGACAGGTAAAGAAAATTGACCTAGGCTTAGTGCTTGTAGCTCAGCAGCTAGGACGCCAGCCACATACACTGGAGGTGCCAGGTTTGAACCCAGCCCGGGCCTGCCAAACAACAATGACAACTACAATCAAAAAATAGTGGGCATTGTGGCGGGCACCTGTGGTCCCAGCTACTTGGGAAGCTGAGGAAAGAGAATCATTTAAGCCCAAGAGTCAGGTTGCTATGAGCTGTGATGCCACAGCACTCTACCAAGGGTGACATAGTGAGACTCTGTCTCAAAAAGAAAAAAAAATAAAATTAACATAATCAGAATAGAAAATAACTTTTAAAAAACAGAACTATAAGACCTCTGACAATAACAAAAGATCTAGCCTTCATATCATAAGCGTCCCATAAAAAGAATGTAGCAGCAAATATAGTCAACAAAATAAAGACCCAAAATTTTCAAAATTTGGCAAAAAGCATACACCTACAGGGCTTACGAGATTATGTGTTCTATTTTTTTGTTCCTCCTTGTGAATCTAAAATTATTTCAAATAAAAAGTTAAAAAGATAAAGTGATAGAATTATTTCACCATTCCCTTCTGTTTGTGATCACCTCAGGGATACAAAGTTAAAAAAAGTAGCTTTAATTTAAGTTTCTATTTAATTTAACTTTCTTTTTTTTTTTTTTTTTTAATTTTTTTATTAAATCATAAGTGTATACAATGATATGATTATGGGGCATCATACTAATTTAACTTTCTATTTATTATGTTTAAGGAATTACTCTGTGCCTTGCATTAGTCTAAGTGCTTAAAAGTCATTATCACTATGAATCATCAAAGCAATCATGTCATATAGGGAATAGTAATTGTCTCCATTGTACAGACGAGGAAACTGCTGACAAGTAGGATTTATTAGTTTGTCCAAGGTTACATAAAATACAATCCAGAAGAAAAATCATAGAGACATTTTAATATTAAGTGAATCCAGAAAATCATTCAATGTCATTGAAGGCAGCACAGTGTGATAAAAAAAATAAAGTATAAGCAATGATAATCAGATTTGAGTTCTCCTTTCAGTAGTTGAATGATACTGGCACATTAAAATGTCAACATCATTGATTTTTCATCTGAGAAATGGAGATAACCACCCATATCCAAACTCACTCTAGTTAGAATGTAATGCTCAGTCTACAAACACTGTGCTAACTTACAGTAAAAGTATGCAAATTTAATGCTTGAACATGCAATGTAAATGTCTTGCATTATCTGATATGGAATTTACTTTACTCTTAGCAAAGTAAACTCTTTAATTCATCCAAGCCATGAAATAAAAATACCTCATCATACTAGGGAAAATTACTCATGGCAAGTCATTCACTCTTCCTTACCCATAGTATTCCTAACAAATTCCATGTGATATTTTGGAAAACAAAGATTATTGTCTAAATATTATTTCCACTTTTACTTGTATATTCTGCAACAAAACATCCACATACATGCACATATGCAAGCACATATATTCATAATAAAATGTCACTTTTTATTACCTCCTTTCATCTGAAAACTTACAGATAAATATTAAATAATACTGCACTCATTGATATTGGTTTCACCTGTTGAGAACCTGTGAGTGTGCTCTCTGAATCATCCAGTCATGTGCTTGTGTGTATGTGTGCATGTGTGTGCGCTCTGTTGCGTGCACCTGCAAATACTATATAAAGTGTGAAACAGAAAATTCAATGTAGGATAATATTTAGAAATAAACATATCCTACATGAAGTACACAAAGTAAATTCAGTGTGAGTTAAAATGACTTGCTTTTCTCCCAGAGGCTTAAGGGACTTGGACACCCCTGGGTTACACGCAGAGTTGGCTTCCTTGGAGTTGTAAATTTCTTAAGCCATTTCTCTGAAGCTGTACACCCCATGAAGCCTGAGATCAAGGGCAGGCCACCCTTCCTCAGAGATACGGGCCAGAGGGTTGACTTATGTTAACAACATATTGTCAGAGGTCTATAGGTGCTCTGCCCTGAGGAGAAGACACAGTCATTACTTCATACTGAGTAAACTGAGTGAATGCTTGAAGATATTCTTCCATTAACTCTGTTCCCCTGTGGCTACTTTCTTCTTTGTGATCTTTCTTTAGATACCTGTTCAGAAATTAGTCACTGTTTAGAAGAAGAGGTTTACTACAAAGGTGATTGTATTGATATAACAAAATATTTCCTTTCAAGTTAATTTCAGATAGGTAGAATAAGATAATGATGAAACTAATAGATAATAGATTAAGTGTGTACATGACTAGAAAAGTATAAAATCAAAACCTTGAATAAAGATTTTTGCTACATGTCATCTCATCTTGTGTAGTCTGTTTCTTGACTTAATAATTACAGGAGCGACTTTACACCCATGGCAAAGCTGCTGTTCGTTCGCGTCTCCAGTCATGCAACATTCAATAATAATGCTCAGTTACCTTTCTCCATTTTCATTAAGTTACCTTGTGGAAATTTTATTTCACCATTAGTCTTATCAAATAAGACTACTTGGAAAGCTTTTTTCTCCTGGTCAAGTGATACACTTAATTGGCATACAGAGCCTTTTGTATAAGTTTTAAATTAACAGATTCTCTATTTTACAGAGACAGTGAAATACAGTTGGGTAGTTAACATCTATTTCTATATTTCACCTTCCAAATACACCTACACCTATGGCTCTGTAGGTGTCAGAACACATAATACTCCCTTTATATGTACCAATTCTTGTGTAGACACACATACATATGACTTCCAAATCTGATCGGAGTCCAAGGTACCATTATAGCTCATCAACCACAAGGGCATCTATCCCACTGGTTCTTGGAACATGAGTCGCTCCAAGGCTGAATTCATCCAAAACTTTCTGCATTGCCAGTTTCCAGGACTCTCCTCTTGTCATCCACTTAAGTTTTTGTTTTCCCGATGTCTGTCAGACCAAAGCTAACCAGGCCAGGACACTCCCTCTATATTGTCACTTGCCCCTCCCTATTCTAGGGTACTGTAGCTTTCCCAGACAAGACGAACAAGTTAACTTTCCATGGGTGTCAACTATGTCCTCACTTCTGGCCTCCTGTAAACCGGCTTATTGCACCCGCCCCCAATATGCCTTGGCCAGGATTGCCTATCTTCTCACCAGCCATGGAAATGTATTGTTACGCACAGAAAATGGTTCCACAAAATACCTGATAGGACACCCATTTTTGCCAGCATTTGTGTGCATCCACACATACATATGTAAACAAGCACCCACCCTACACTCCCGTACCTGTATGATAAGACATCAAAAAACAGACTTAAAACTAGGGCAAGTGAGACTCCATGATGATTCAGCCTCTACTCCCCTCCCCTAAGTGCACACACAAGCCCAGGAAGAGAAAGTTTACAAGGGCTGGAGTCCTTTATGATGAATGACTGATCTCTCTCATGCACACCCAACCCACTTCATGCCCAATCCCTCACAGGAGCACATGCGAACACACGCACAAAAAGAGAGTGGGAATGTGTAGGTAGCTATGTGAAAGTTTGGAATTAGGGAAATGAGTTACTCATTTGCTGCATGACCTCCAGAACTTTTATTATCTTACATTGAGAATGAATCAATAAATGAATCATTAGTGTCATTTTTAAAGATTGTGTTCTTTTGAGCATTCTTTTCTCCTTTAAACAACTAAATTGTCTGGCAAGGAATTTCAAGAAAATACATATCAGTAGTATAGTCTGTATAAGGTCACTCTTTATATTTCTTTTAAAAGAATATTTGCTTTATATTCTGCTTCATGTTGCATATCTGTGGTAACTGAATAATGAAACATATCTATTGATGGCAAATAATTTCATGTAATTTTTATTTTCTAGATTATATTTTTCTCTAGTTTCCAAAATTTTAAAGTGATATTCATGATGTATTTATTGGTCAGTGAACAAATGGCTTATAGTGAGTGTTGAGTTTAATATAGACAAATAAAAGGCTAATGAATATACTTGATAGTAAGGAAGTAGCACACCACAGTTGCATTTTCCTTTTTATCAGCCAGACTTGTCAGTAACTTAAGAACTACTGCTAAACTTAATACTTAGCCCTTCTTAATACCTGCAGATATCTTGGAGATTTTGGCATTAGGATGAAAAGTATGTGCTTTCACTTTTGTGTAATTTAAAACAAATGGAGCAATTACTACTAATTTAGTAAGTGTATGGTGCCCCATGATCACATTAATGTACACAGCTATGATTTAATAATAAAAAAGGATAAATATTAATAGAAGTAAGGTGAAATTCTATGTTTTGTCACACTTAAGTTCTAAACCCTAGTGCAGGGATGTCTGGTGTGTGGACTGAAGCTGGTGGCTTACCCTCAAGGCCTAAAAATCCCTTTATGTTAGTCTAAACCCAAATCACATGAACACTTCAAATTGAATCCATAAGAGGAAAAAGGAAATAAGTAGTTCCAGTCATCAGGAAGCTGGCCTGGAATGCACATCTAGTCCTTGATACTCTCCTATAGGACATAAACCATTTAATAGAATACCAACCTCACACAAGGTTACTCTGGGACTATAATAAAATGAGACAAAGCAGGACTACTTAATTTTGTCTAACTACAATCAAAAACAAGGTTAATGTGCCACCCACAAAATACCAAGCACATCCCCCCTCAATTGCTACAACTTCTTTACCAATTACAGCTTTATCTTTGTTCTAGTCTCTACTCACTATGGATAAGATTTACTGAACTACTAATCATAAAATTGTCTCCCCTTTCTGTCAACATCCAATCTAGAGTAAAGCTCCAATTTCTTAAAGCCTCCACAAAATCACACAAGCAAAGCCCAAATCCTGCAGCATATTTTTTCTAATACCCACTTCCTGATAGATTCCATGGTACCCTACTGTATGTTCTCTCTCACTGCAATGAGAAATAAACCTAACTTCTTCAACTATAAGAATGTCCCTGCCTTTGCCTTAAGCACATTGATATAAGAGCTAAAGCAAAGAAGATTATATTGCCCTCAAAAGCAAGCCCAGAAACACCTTTACTGTTCTATCTCATGGAGGCAAAAGAGACAGAAAATACTGCAAATTTCCTGGGCCTCCATTGTGAAACAGCAAGAGAAGTACACCCATGTTCCAAACTTTAATTCGCAATAACAGTAGACACAATTGAACAGTAAACACAATGTGTGTAGGAGGGGGTTGGAGAGAGCCAGGAACTGATGATTAGGAATTGATGATTAGAGGTCAGGAAAGATGAAAGGTTATAAAAAAATCTATATTTATGAGGTATACATTGGAAATACCTCCAGACTTTGGTTCTCTTACAATAGTAAGTTGTCTGTTTCACCTATATTTTGTCAATTACTGCAACCCCAGAGAAAAGGAAATGAATATCTACCTTTATTCCTGCGAGAAAGATTTAACATTAGAGGAAGATCTTGTCCAGACCAGAGGGGAAAGAAAAAACTCATAGCTGCATTTCCAGTTGATTTTAGAAAAATGAGACAGAAATATGAATAGCAAGCAGTGTTAACATATTTACCTCTCTGGGCCAAAATATGAAGAAGGAAGCATGCTCAATAGTAGAATAACAAGTTAAGAGAAGAAGAAATTTGCTCCACTTTTGGTTTATAGTTATGTGAGGTGACATCACAACCACCTGGGATGGAAGAGTAGCTTAGTAGCAGTAAAGAAACAAAGAAAGCATTTTCCAGCCACTCTCAGCTCCCCTGTAGCATGGAAAGGACCAAAAAATTCCCTCTTCTCCTAAGAGGGTAGATGTAAAATTCATGGAATCTGCCAAAGAGAGAAACCAAATCTGTGAGTTTCTAGAGGCTAATAACAACCTGTTATTGACAACTTGTCAGCTCTGGAACAAAGGGTGACTAACCACATCCCATTGCCCACAGTCAGTACATACTCCACATCCAATTTCATAAAGTAATGTAAGCCCCTATACATCCAGTTATGACTGTGGAAGGGTAGGTAAGAAATATAATATATAGATTAAAACAGAGGAGCCTATTATTTATAAAGAGTGCTTAAATTATTAAATAGCAATGAGTTTCCTGGATTGATTAGAAATGAAGTTTTTGTCTCCCTACAACCCTGTGGAGTACATGTAGATTCAACATTAAGATCAAATTACAGTTATAAACACTAAAAATGATACACTTCCTTTGTACATCTTTGTACAAATTTTCATGCATATTTGTAAATACATACAAAACTAATTATGGAAAATAAAACATTAATTGGGGGAGGTGAGTATAAGGATTTTTGTTTTAATTAATTCTTTTTAGAGTATTTTCTAAATGTCCTCCAATAAACATATTACTTTTATTTTCAGAAAAAAAGTAACAGTTTTTAAACATGAAACATTCTGAAATTTTTATTCATTTCATTTTGCAATAAAAGAACATGAAATATCTTTTCAAAATGATAAAGTGATCACTTTCAATGAATGATTCAATATGCTATAATTATATATTGTAATCATGGTTTACATAATCTCACAGAACAATATGTGCAAACTTTTAAAAGTAGTATCATTAACAGTTTACTGACAAGTAATAATCTCACTATGACTAGGTTTCATTATTTATTAGTCACATAAAGTATAAGAACCTACGAACAAGCTGGTAATAATAAATGTAGTTTTATCTGAAATTATTAACCACAGGTAAGCCTTTTTTAAGTATCCAAGTTTTAAATTCTATTTTATTTCTACTGCAAAATGAAGCAGGCACAAAAAAATTAAACCCATTAGCTAAAGGACCAAGAAAAAAAAAAAAAAAGAACAGCAGAAACTCTTGGGTTGTTTCCAAAGATTTTCTTTCCAAACAAATATTGATCTCATTTAGCACTTCTCTTAGTATTCACAGCCTCAGATTAATAATTACATGACAAAAGTACTTCAGAAGGATTAAACTACACAACACTATATTAATAACTAAAACATTTACCACAATCTATATTTCTTGAAAACATTTGACTGCTAAAATGGATGGTCAAATTACTCAGTATTTAAATTTTTTTCTTATATTTCTGAGACATATGTTATAACAAGAAAAATACAGAATACAAGGCTTCTTATATCTTAAGTAATAAGATCTAGACAGTTTCAAGGCCATGCATACTTCGCCTCAGCGATCAATATCTTCTACTAATACCTCAAGGTTTTTGCAACAGGCTTTAACCTCCTCAATTGCAGCCATCAAATTATCATAAATAATTTTGTCATAAATTGCATCATTAACTTCTCTAACTACCCCCTCCTGCTGAGATTCAAGTGCATCACCTGAGAAAAATAATACTGATCTTGGATTATGTAAGTACGTAAATTGTGACCAAGTAAAAAGTCATCATTTTTATTCCTTCCATTTGAATTAATTCCATGAGGTGAGAAAAAATTGAAGAATGAATCCTTGGGAAAATCTTCAGTCACAGTTTGTATCGTTTCCCAGATCCGATGTTTCTGCTTCTTCTTGATGGTTTTCAAAGTGACATTCTTTCCTTCATTCCAATCTATCTCACAGCCTGTGGAATACTCAATCGCACTCCCTCTATAGGGATGGGGATCATAATATCCTAGCTTTGACTTCAGTACATAGGTTTTTGACAATAGCTCATTTTTTAAATACTCGTTGGGTTTGAAGTGAAATTCTAATGTGAAAACTCAGAGGCTCACCAGGATCTGAAAGCTTCACTTTAATATCTGTTAAGAGCTTAAGAATAGGTTCATCATATTTCTTAATCAACGGGGTGAGAGTGTCAACGTTTTTTAAGACAGTGAGCCAAAAATCAGGAATCCCCTTAGGATCCTCTTCTTCCTTACTCTCTTCTCCAGTAGCCTCAATGATCTCATGGTCATCATCATCTTCAGCAGCATAATCATAATAATAGTCCTCATAACCATCATCCTCATCCATATACTCATGTACCATACCCTCCTCGTTACCATACATCTCTTCCTCATACATTTCCTCATCACCATCAGCCTCAGGGGCAGATCTGTATTCACATTCCTCTTCTGTTGGTTCATAGATTGCATTGATGATCTGCCGTCTTTTTTCTAGTAAAGGTTGATATATTTCTGCAAACTTTCTTTCAATGTCATGACATTCCCTCAGGAATTTGCACTCTAAATTGGCCGCTCTGATTTGAAGCTTTTTTTTTTTTCTTTGTAGAGACAGAGTCTCACTTTAGGGCCCTCAGGTGAGTGCCATGGCATCACACAGCTCACAGCAACCTCCAACTCCTGGGCTTAAGCGATTCTCTTGCCTCAGCCTCCCGAGTACCTGGGACTACAGGCGACCGCCACAACGCCTAGCTATTTTTTTTTTGGTTGCAGTTTGGCCGGGGCCGGGTTTGAACCCGCCACCCTCGGTATATGGGGCCGGCGCCTTACCGACTGAGCCACAGGCGCCGCCCCCTGATTTGAAGCTTTTTAAGAGCTAACACACGGTATTTAACCTTCGCAGGTAGACTTTCAACAAAGTCTGTATCTGAAAGATAACCAATAGGTCCTTTTGGACGGTCTGGATTTGAGTCCTCATTATCCCCACTTTTTCTCTCATCTTTCCTGGACCCAGCAGTAGCATCTTCACCTTTCTCTCCTTCCCCAAACCCAGAGGCGGCTTCGCTGTGTTTACCATCATCTCCAGAAACTGCAGCAGCACCTTCAACGCGCTCCGGATTTTCCCCGGGCCCCTCCATCATTATATTATCGCCAACCTCTTCGTGACTGGATTCTGATAGTTCTTTGTGGTGGGCTGACTCAGCCATTTTTCAAACGACCGTACACGCCTAAGATGCCTACTACAGAGATCAGGAAATCTGATGTCCCCAGGAAAAAGACTCACCTAAATGTCAGAAGCGGCAGGGTGGCCAGGGCAGGGATGGAATGAGCAAGTGGAGGCCCAGACTCCAGGATCTGCTTGCTGCCAGTGTAAAAAGCAGTGCTGAAGCTTTGGTTGGGATCCGGCCTGAAGCAGCGGCGGCCTGGGCTGGGTGCAGATGGGTCCTTCAAGAGCGGGCTAGAGAGTGCAGAAAGCGGCAGTGGGCAGACTCCCTCTGCAAACAGCTGCTGCTGCAAGAAAAAAAAAAAAAAGAAGAAAGAAAACTATGCCGCAATATGATTACGCAGCTGTCTAGTCTGAATTTTCTTGGTGTATCAACTTACTTGTTCACTACTCTCTTCCCTCCCACAGCTCTGCTGTAATCTCATTTGCTGGTCTGCAGTGATTGACAAACTCTGAGCCAATAGATTATTTGATTTATTACATTTTCTATTCTATTCACCTTTCCAGACTCTGATGTGGCTGATTCATCCACTTCTCACTCATTGTCCACCGCACACCCTGCAGAGTTTTCTGGAAACCCAATAAGTTTATTAGTTTACTCATTCAACTTTTATCTGATATTTTTTAATTTCAAAAGGTAACTAAAATGTCGGACAATAGAAGATGGCAAGGCATCTACTCATCTTAAATCAAATTCTGATTTTGGCCCAGGGATGTGGAGAGGGGAGAGGTAGTTGGTGGAGAAACTTACAGAGAGATGCCAGAAGGTTTAAAAACACCAAAATTTGGCATTGATAGTCTTTGGGTAGTGATCTAAATATTCTATGTTCTGTTTTCCTGTATTTTTCACAAGCTATATTTTAGATTGGAAAATTCACATAACATTTTCTGCAGGAGGAGGAGTGAGGAGGCGAGATGGAGGTTGGGATCAATGAGAGCATGTATTGAGAAGTCAGTATGGTGTATAAAAGTGCATGACTAGTGAACACATCAGACAATAAACCAGTTTCCTAATTTATCGATAATACTGATTTTCCATTTTCTTCTTCTTGATGCTGTTTTTCAAAGCCACTGGAAATTTAAAAAGGAAAAGCCAAAATATACAGTAATATTTCTTTTTAAAAATCATAACATTTATTTGCCATTTTGGAGTTAATGGGAAAATGATCAAATAAATAATATATTATTCATAGTGTAGAATATTAAAATTTCCTAGTAATCATGGTGATATTTGTTTTGTCCATATTGCTAACGCTGATCATTAAACAATTTTTAAAATCTTAATTTACTATTATTTTCCAGAGTTGTGAAATAACTTATATCGCTTTGCTATCACAGACATAAACACTTTTGTCATACTGTATTTTGAACTTCTGTAAGTTTTTTTTTTTAATAACTGATTTTTCTTTTCTTTTTTTTTTTTTTTTGTAGAGACAGAGTCTCACTTTATGGCCCTCGGTAGAGTGCCGTGGCCTCACACAGCTCACAGCAATCTCCAACTCCTGGACTTAAGGGATTCTCTTGCCTCAGCCTCCCGAGTAGCTGAGACTACAGGCGCCCGCCACAACGCCCGGCTATTTTTTGGTTGCAGTTTGGCCGGGGCCGGGTTTAGAACCCGCCACCCTCGGTATATGGGGCCGGCGCCCTACCGACTGAGCCACAGGCGCCGCCCAGCCACAGGCACCGCCCCTGATTTTTATTTTCATTTTTGCAGTTTTTGGCCGGGGCTGGGTCTGAACCCGCCACCACCTGCATATGGGACTGGTGCCCTACTCCTTTGAGCCACAGGCTCCGCCCTGAACTTCTGTAAGTTTGAAGGTAAATTTTCCCTTTACCTATTTCTGTAAAGTGCATATCTTTAAAGTATTTACAAAATTAACTTTTCATGTGTCAGTCTGGTAGTCCCATCCATTTCAATTATTATTATTATTTTTTGAGACAGAATCTCACTTTGTCAACCTCAGTAGAGTGCAGTAGTGTCATAGCTCACAGCAACCTCAGACTCCTGAGTTCAAGGGATTCTGTTGCCTCAGCCTCCCGAGTAGCTTCCGAGTAGGGTTCACAGGTGCCAGCCAAAATGCCCAGCTATTTTTTAGAGACGGGGTCTGGCTCTAGCTCAGGCCGGTGTGGAACTTGTCAACTCAAGCAATCCTCCTTGCCTCTGCCTCCCACAATGCTGAGATTACAGGCATGAGCCACCGCACCCAACCTAACTTTTCCTTTTCTAGTTCTGTAGTTGCAACATTCCCTGTAGTTTTCTGATGATTTTCAAAATGAAGGATTTTTTTTATGTTGTGAATATCTCTTCTATTTTAATCCTTCTAATGAACTGGTAAAAGCACCATAGCCAATCACAGATATATAGTAGTTTTACAGTTTTATGTATTTTTAAGAGTCAATTAAAAGCAATCCTAAATTATAACTTAGTCTGACTTAAGTAGTAAATAATTCAAAAGTTTCATTTGCTATTTCTTGTCACATTGACTTTTAAAACCATTTGACCTTCTACATTGTGTATAAAATATGAGAAGTGTTAAATATTCTTTATTTGACATTACACATGAACCACACTAAATAAGAGGCAAAATTTCAGTAGACATGGGGAAATTAGATTTGTATAGAAAAGACCAAAAGTGCAAAGAAAATATTGCTACCTTATCTCCAACTCCAGCCTTTGACAGGCTAATGAACACCAATTAAAACATCAGTGATTCTTGCTTGGTTCTGAGACAGTGAGGGAATTTCCCTGGTATTTAAACATTTATATAACCATTTATATAAATATTACTATGAAACCAATCTTCAATAGGTTTTAAGATGGCCATTTACTATCTTTGTGAAAAGTTTAGCATTGCTAATTAAAGCCAGTAATATCTTTTAGGAGTGGAAAACAGCATTTACTGAATTGGAATTACTATCAAAATAATTTAAAAAATGATTGTATTCATTTAACTGCATTCCAGTCTTGGTTAAATGAAAATCATCCAACAAAAATATTCTGTCATTCATTCATGTTCTGAATTCTGGTGTATAAGAACAATAAAATTATGATAAGACAATGCCTGTGGCTGAAGAAGTAGGGCGCCAGCCCCATATGCCGGGGGTGCCGGGTTCAAACCCAGCCCCAGCCAAAAACTGCAAATAAATAAATTATGATACACATAAAAAAGCTGTGCGATATTTGTTTTGTAATATATAAGGCAGTGGCCAACCATTAATAGCTTTTTTGAGATAAACTATCAAACCTGCCCTTTCTCCTTCTTAATGACTGTGAAGATTATTTTTGTTCTAGGGATGTACTTCTTTTGAATTCTCCAAATACTCCATAGGTATATCCTCTCCCCAGGTGATGCTTTTGTTCTTAGTAGCAGCTGTGTAAGAGAAGCCAGTGGCCTGGCCTGACCTGTCTTCTGCCAAAATTGACCATGGATATTTGGCCTAGTCTTGTGCTTGCCTTCCTTTTCCATCATGTGGAACTGGGCACACTTCTGAACAAAAATATTCTTGCCTTTCTTAATATCAACCATATTTAATTCTCTTTGGTTGCTGACAGTATGAAGGTTGCCAGTTGTTAGCCAGATGTCTTGCTCTCTCAAATGAAGTAAGACAAATCACTAGTAATTCTATAACCCTTAGAACACCAAAGAATACTTTGGTCCTTTACTTTGTAACGTTTACACACACACACACACACACACACAAAATCACTAGTAATTCTATAACCCTTAGAACACCAAAGAATACTTTGGTCCTTTACTTTGTAACATGTTTACACATACACACACACACAATCCCCTCCATAGTTGAACCACATCCCTACATTAAAGACCTCTTTAAGTTGACCTAAATATCATAGACCAGACATGCATCACATGTAGGTACCAGTACAGTAGGCTAGTTCCTTTTGTTGACCACCTCTCTATGTTGATCAGTTTTTTACCGTCCCTTGGGTGATCATCTTGTGAAGCTATACTGTATATGTTTGTGTTTGGACTGCTTGCTTTTAAAAATAAAACAGACGCCAGGCACAGTGACTCACACCTGTAACACTAGCACTCTGGGAAGCCTAGGTGGGTGGATTTCCTGAGCTCAGGAGTTCAAGACGAGCCTAAGCAAGAGCAAGACCCTGTCTCTACTAAAAATAGAAAAACTAGCTAAGCCATGTAGTGAATACTTGTAGTCCCAGTAACTTGGAAGGGTGAGGCAAGAGAATTGCTTGATTGAGTTCAAGAGTTTGAGGATGCTGTGACCTAAAGTGCCACAGAAATCTACCCAGGGCCACTGAGACTCTGTCTCAAAAATGAAACAAAAATAAAACAAAGATAAACTCTTTTATAAGCTTTTCTCTTTTATTAGCATATCCCAATGTCCTTAAATATTCTTCAAAAATTCAATTTTAAAATAAAACGTATTGATATTCAAATATATTATATAGTTTAATTAAACTATTATGAAGCACAAAGAGTGTATATTCATCTACTTTAGGACTGATACTTATAATCATAAATGCAGTCACAAAAAACAAAAAGGAAATAATGTGTTTTGTTACACAAAATAAAAACAGGATATGACACTAAAAGCATGGACGATGAAAGAAAAGATACAAATAAATTTGGTTCCTCCATAATTAAAAACTGTTGTGTATCAAAGGATACTATCAGTACAATTAAAAGTCACCTGTGGCGAGTGGGAGAAAATATTTGAAAATCATATATCTTATAGGAGATTGATATCTAAAATATATAAAGGACTCCCACGAATCAATAACCAACCACAAATCAAACAAACCAATTTAAAAATGAGCAAAAGGGGAATTCTGGGAAGATGGCTGACTAGTAGCAACCCTCAGCAGAGGCTCCTGAGCAGAGGAAGAAAAATTGAACGGAATCAGATTCTATGAAGCCAAAGATGGGGAGCTGAGCCAAGAAAGAAGTTCAGCAAGCTGTACCTCCAAGGAAGAGCATTCAAAAAAACAAATTATATGTACAAAACCTGTCAACTAGTGGATGGGAGACCCCTCCCCCAAACAGGGGGCCTGCCATGGGCTATCTGCAAACAAGCAGGGAACAAAAGACCTCTCATTTTACCTGGCTGCAGAGAGCCACTAAACTCCAGGTCTCTTTCTCCTGGGAGGTCCCACTTATGAACCTACACACTACCCTGCCAGGCACAAAATTGAACAGATATTTTCCCCCACAAGTCCAAGTCCACTCTTTCCCCCCTTCCATGGTGATCTAAATTCTGCCCCCTGCAGAGCACAGAGTGTTTGGTCCTATCCTGAGCAAACTGGGCATCTTGTGGACTGCCAACCATCAGGAGGGAATCTGTGACTAAATGGGGAAGAGAGAGGGTGTGGGAAGAAAGGGACACTCGGCAGGAGGAGGAGCAGTCCCCTGGTTCTGAGTATACCTGGCCAGTGGTAGTGGTGACCCTCGGTTCAGGCTGTTTCTAGCAGGATGGGGTGCAGAACCCCCAGCTCTGATGGCACCCACAGCGAGAGAGTGGTTGCCCCGAGTGGACTGAGTTTAGCAGACGGGGCTGATCCCCAGCACCTGCTAGGCCTGCAAGCAGAGGCTTGATAGGTGTGGACTGCAACCCGAGAGCAAGGGCATGATCCCCTGATTCCAGCAGAACCCTTGAGCAGTGGCTTACTAGGTGTGAACCAAGACCTGAGGGTTAGGGCATGGCCCACTGTCTCCAGTGGGGCTGGTGAGCAGAGGCTTACCAGGTGAGGACTGAGACGTGTGGGCAGAGTGCAGTGCCCTGACTCACTTCCTGTAAACAAAGGCTTGCCAGACAGTGAACGGAGACTGACAGGTGGGGGTATGGTCCCCTGACTCCAACTGGTCTGGCAAGCAGAGGATAGCTGTGTGTGGACTGAGACTGGTGGGTGGGGGCTTGGCCCCTGGCTCCAGCTGGGCCTATGAGCAGAGAAGCAAACAACAGTGGGGACTGAGTCTGGTGGGCGGGAGTGGGGATTCCTGGCTCCAATTGTGCTGTTGGAGACACTTGAATCCCTCTCTGTTGGGTAGGGTTTGCACAGCCTGGGACAATTTGGTTGGAACTCATGTCTGGGGCTGTCCACTCAAGGACATTCTGAGGTTGACCTTCAAGTTATGTAGCAGAAAAGAACTGAAGGGTGGGAGCTGGGCACCCCACAGCTGTTTGTGTCTCTTCACAGTTGAGATTTAAACCTAATACTGTGGTTTCTTTGGATAGGGTAGATGCTGGCTGATACCAAACAAATCTAGCTTGCGCTATCTCAGCAAATAAGTCCTCAGTCTCTAGCTAAAACTCTGAAAGAGCCCTTTGTAAGGTTGTAGGAGACAAGCCACAATTACAAAGGCTAACGCTTTGGTAAGATACTATCTCTACTACCTGGGAACCCCTATTCAATCTCACCCTATCAGTTCTAGTAATCAAATGGCAGAAAATAAACATGGCGCAGACCCAACAGAAGAACTCTAGCAACATGAATAACCAGAGTAGATTAATCCCCCCCAAGAAATGACAAAGGACATACAACTGAAGATACCATGCATAGACAAATGGCAGCAATGTCAGAAATCGAATTCAGAATATGGATTGCAAATAAGATAAATAGAATGGAAGAAAACATAGAAATTGAATTCCAAAGAGTAGTTCTAAAGTTGTCTCAAGAAATTAACGAATTCAAAGTTCAAGTCACCAAAGAAAGGGACATAATGAGAAGAGAGATAGCAGAACTCGAGGAAATGAAAAAGTTAGTTGAGAAGCTCGAAAACACAGTAGAATCCCTCAGTAATAGAGTTGACCAGGCAGAAGAAAAGATCTCTGAAACTGAAGACAAAGCTTTAGAACATTCCCAAACACACAAAGAGGCAGACAAATGAAGAATAAAAACTGATCATTCCCTGAGAGTTGTGGGATCACTCCAAAAGATTAGACATTCATCTTATAGGAATTCCCAAAGGAGAAGAGGATGGTCCTAAAGGTAGAGATGCTCTGCTCCAAGAGATTTTGGAGGAAAATGACCCAAGCATTGCAAGGGATACAGAACTTAAGATAGCAGACAGTTTTAGAAACCCAGCAAGACTCAATCCAAATAAAGTATCTCCTAGACACATGGTGATTAACTTTGCCAAAGTTAAGATGAAGGAGAAAATTCTGCAAGCATCCAGAGGTAAGAAAAGTATCACCTACAAAGGGAGAAGTATCAGAATGACTGCAGATCTCTCAGCCAAAACCTTTCAAGCCAAAAAAAGATGGTCATTGACCTTCAGTCTCCTAAAACAAAACAACTTCCAGCCCAGGATCCTCTATCCAGCTAAACTGAGTTTCATTTGTGATGGATAAATCAAATACTTTAATGACATAAACATGTTGAAGAAATTTGCCGTAACTAAACAACCTCTCCAGGATATTCTCAGACCCATCCTCCACAATGACCAGCACAATGCTCTACCTCTGGATGAGTTTATGTAAACTCACCCAGAAATTTTTGAACAAAACCCAAATTCCATAGTGGTGAAAGGATTAAAAATATCCATTGGAAATCTGAAAATCATGACACCCAAAATACAACCAGGCTTGTCAATTCTCTCAGTTAATGTGAATGGTTTAAATTGTCCACTGAAGAGGCGCAGGCTTGCTGACTGTATACAATAAACTCAGACGGAATATCTGCTGTATATAAGAATCTCATCTTTCCTTAAAGGATAAAAATAGACTCAGGGTGAAGGGATGGACTTGTATATTACAGACTAATGGAAACCAGAAAAAAGCAGGGGTTCCAATTTTAGTAGCAGATACAATTGACTTTAAATCAACAAAGATAAAGAAAGATAAGGAAGGTCACTATATATTTGTCAAGGGAAACACCCAAAATGAAGAGATTTCAATAATTAACATTTATGTACCCTACCAGAATGCTCCTCAAAATTCATAAAGCAGACCCTAATTGATATGAACAATTTGAGATCTTCCTACACTTTAATAGTTGGAGATTTTAATATCCCTTTGACAGTTTTGGATAGATCCTCCAAGAAGAAACTAAAAAAGAAATATTAGACTTAAACCTGACCCTAGAACAAATGGACTTTATAGAACTTTAGAGAACATTTCATCCTAAAAAAAACTGATTATACATTCTTCTCATCAGCCCATGGGTCATCCTCCAAAATAGATCATATCCTAGGACACAAGTCTAACCTCACCAAATTTAAAAGTGTAGAAATTATTCCTTGTATCTTCTCAGAACACCATGGAATAAAAGTTGAACTCAACAGCAACGGGAATCTTCATACTCAAACAAAGTCATGGAAGCTAAATAATCTTAGGCTGAATGATAGCTGGGTCAAAGACGAAACTAAGAAGGAAATCACCAAATTTTTGGAACAAAACACAATGAAGACACAAATTATCAAAACCTGTGGGATACTGCAAAGGCAGTCTTAAGAGGGAAATTTACAGCATTAGAAGCCTTAACGAAGAAAACAGAAAGAGAAGAAGCCAACAACTTAATGGATCATCTAAAGCAACTGGAAAAGAACAGTGCAACCCCAAACTCAGCAGAAGAAAATAAATAACCAAAATTAGGGCAGAATTAAAAGAAATTGAAAGCAAAAGAATCATTCAGAAGATCAACAAAACAAAAGGTTGGCTTTATGAAAAGATTCACAAAATTGATAAGCCTTTGGCCAAGGTAACCAGAAACAGAAAAGTGAAATCTGTAATATCATCTATCAGAAATGATAAAAGAGAAATAACGGACACTTCAGAAATTCAAAAAATCCTTAATGATTACTACAGATTCTCTATTCACAGAAATATGAAAATCTGAAGGAAATGGACCAATACCTGGAAGCACACCATCTTCCTAGACTCAACCAGAAAGAATTAGAAACCTTAAATCGACCTATATCAACCACTGAAATAGAATCAACAATACAAAATCTCTCTAAAAAGAAAAGTCCAGGACCAGATGGCTTCACATCCGAATTATATGAAACCTTTCAAGAGGAACTAGTACCTATATTATACAACGTTTCTCAAAGCATAGCAAAAGAAGGAATACTTCCCAACGCATTCTATGAAGCAAATATCACCCTCATCCCCAAACCAGGAAATGATACAACAAAGAAAGAAAATAATAGACCAATATGATTAATGAACATTGATGCAAAAATATTCCATAAGATCTTAGCAAATAGAATTTAACAACATATCAAAAAAATTATACACCATGATCAAGTTGATTTTATTCTAGGGTTACAGGGTTGGTTCAACATACCCGAATCTATAAATACAGCACATCAATAAAATTAAAAACAAAGACCATATAATTCTCTCAATTGAAGCAGAAAAAGCCTTTGATAATATCCAGCATCCTTTCATGATCAGAATTCTTAAGAAAATA
This sequence comes from Nycticebus coucang, assembly GCF_027406575.1. Taxonomy (NCBI): domain Eukaryota; kingdom Metazoa; phylum Chordata; class Mammalia; order Primates; family Lorisidae; genus Nycticebus; species Nycticebus coucang. The sequence continues at coordinate 82,846,642 of NC_069804.1, forward strand.
GGCATAGAATAGAGGCCATCTACAGCAAACCCACAGCCAATATCATATTGAATGGTGTAAAACTGAAAACATTTCCACTCAAATTAGGAATGAAGCTTGGATGCCCACTGTCTCCACTGCTATTCCACATAGTAATGGAAGTCATAGCCATCCCAATCAGGCAAGAGAAGTTGATGAAGGATATCCAAAAAGGATAAGAGGAGATCAAAATCTCATTCTTTGCTAATGATATGATCCTATACCTGGAAAATCCCAGGGACTCAACTTCAGAACTCTTAGAAGTGATCAAGGAATACAGCAGCATCTCAGGATACAAAATCAATACTTACAAATCAGTAGTTTTTATATATGCCAACAATAGTCAAGCTGGAAAAACAATCAACTCTATTCCTTTTACAATAGTGCCAAAGAAGATGAAATATTTGGGAATTTACCTAACAAAGGATGTGAAATACCTCTATAAGGATTACTATGAAACTCTGAGAAAAGAAATAGCTGAAGATGTTAACAAATGGAAAAACATACCATGCTCATGGCTGGGAAGAATCAACATTGTTCAAATGTCCAACTACCCAAAGCAATTTATGATTTAATGCAATCCCTATTAAAGCACCATTATCATACCTTAAGAACTTGAAAAAATAGTGCTTCATTTTATATGGAATCAGAATAAAACCTCGAATAGCAAATACATTACTCAGAAATAAGAACAAATCAGAAGGTATCACATTACCAGACTTCAGGTAATACTATAAATCTATAGTGATCAAAACACCATGGTACCGGCACTAAAACAGAGCAGAAGATTTATGGAACAGAATAGAAAACCAAGAGTTGAACCACACTACTTATAGCCATTTGATTTTCAACAAGCCTATCAAAAATATTCAGTGGGGGGGTGGGGGGCGGCGCCTGTGGCTCAAAGGAGTAGGGTGCCAGACCCATATGCTGGAGGTGGTGGGTTCAAACCCAGTCCCGGACAGAAACTGCAATAGATAGATAGATAGATAGATAGATAGATAGATAGATAGATAGATAGATAGATAGATAGATAGATAGATATAGATAGATAGATATTCAGTGGGGGGAAGACTCCCTATTTAACAAATGATGCTGGTTGAACTGGATGACAACCTGTAGAAGACTGAAACTGGACCCCCACCTTTCACCATTAACAAAAATTGATTCTCATTGGATAAAAGATTTAATCTTAAGACATGAAACTATAAAAATACTAGAAGAGAATGCAGGGAAAACACTTGAAGAAATCAGCCTGGGAAAATATTTTATTAGGAGGACCCCCCGGGCAATTGAAGCAACACCAAAAATGCATTACTGTGATCTGATCAAACTAAAAAGCTTTTGAGCAAGAGCACAGTAAGTAAAACAAACAGACAACCTTCAGAATGGGAGAAGATTTTTGCAGGTTATGCTTCCGACAAAGGTCTGATAACTAGAATCTACAGAGAACTCAAACTAATCAATAAGAAAAGAATAAACAACCCTATTTCTATGTGGGCAAGAGATAACAGAAACTTCTCTGATGAAGACAGGTGCATGACCTACAAACACATTAAAAAATGCTCATCATCCTTAATCAGAGAAATGCAAATCAAAACTACTTTGAAATATCATCTAACTCCAGTAAGATTAGCCCATATCACAAAATCGCAAAACTACAGATGTTGGTGAGGATGTACAGAGAAGGGAATGCTTCTACACTGCTGGTGAGAATGCAAGCTAATACAACCTTTTTGGAAAGAAGTTTAGAGAATACTCAAGGCACTAAAAGTAGACCTACCATTCAATCCTGCAATTCCTCTACTAGGTATATACCCAGATGATCAAAAATTATTTTAGACCAAAGACATTTGCACCACAATGTTTATTGCAGCCCAATTCATAATATCCAAGACATGGAAACAGCCCAAGTGCCCATGGACCCATGAATGGATTAACAAATTGTTGTATATGTACACCATAGAATACTATGCAACCATAAAAAAAGATGTAGACTTCACATCTTTTATGTTGACCTGGATGGAGCTGGAACATATTCATCTTAGTAAAGTATATCAAGAATGGGAAAAAAAGTATCCAGTATACGCAATACTACTATGAAATCAATATATAACCACCTACACACTCATACAAATGGCAAAACACAACTATAGTCCAAAAAGTAGAAAGGAAGAGGAGAGAGAAAGGAGGCGAGGGGGGATATGGGAGCAGGGAGGGTATTCTGGGGGACCTCACCTAATGTGCATGATGCAGTGGTACATTTCAAAACTATTAAGAAATGAGTATAATTGTGATGGATGTGTTACTTAGTTCAATGTAAGCATTTCACATTATATATTGAAGCCATATCCTGAATACATCAATGTACAAAGTTATGATTTAATAAAAACCATTAAAATAAAAAATGAAAAGAAAAATAAAAATGAGCAAAATACTTAGAGATTTCTGTACAGAAGAGAAACAAGTGGTCAATAAGTACATGAAAAATGATGAATATCACTAAATATGGAAATGCAAATCAAAACTACAATGCCATACTACTTAATATCCATTAAGATAGCTATTTTTAAAGCACACACAGAAAGAAAATGAAAAGTATCAGTGAGGGTATGGAAAATTTAAACCCTTGTGCATTGCTAAGAAATGTAAACAGTGCTTTGACCATAGAAAACAGAATGGCAGCTCCTCAGAACATTAAACATAGAACACATGATGCAGCAATTATACCTGAGTATATATCCAAAAAGTTGAATGCTGGATCTTAAATATTTTTAATCACATATTCATAGCAGTATTATTCACAATAGGTGAAAGTTGGAAATAGCTCATATGTCCATCAATGGATAGATGAATAAAATGTGTGTGTGTGTGTGTGTGTGTGTGTGTGTGTGTGTGTGTGTGTGAAAGGAATGGAATTTTGACACATTCTACAATATGGATGAATTTGTGAAGTAAAATAAGCCAGACATAAAAGAACAAATTTTGTGTGATTTTACTTATATGAGGGATCTATAGCAGTTAAATTTAATGAGACAGGAAGTATTATATAAATGTGGTTTCCAGGGTTTAGGGCAAAAATACAGAAGGAGAAAGTAAGTTGCTCTTTAAGGAACAGGGATTTTCAGTTCAAGAAAATCAAACCATTTGGTAAATTTATGGTGATGATGATTCACAATAATGTAACTGTACTTAATACTCTTGAACTGCACACTTGAAAATAGTTAAAGTGTTGAATTTTATGTTATGTACATTTTACCATAATGGAAATACTTAACATAATACTAAAAGTCCCAGTCAGAGCAATTAGTTAAGAGAAAGATATAAAGAACGTCCAAAATAGAAAGATTTGAATTTATCCTTGGTCACAGAAGACATGACCCTATATTTAGAAAACTCTAAAGACTTCACGAAAACTATAACTGATAAGAAAATTTAGTAAAGTTGCAGGATACAAAATCTAAAAATCAGTAGCATTTCTATACCCCACCAACAATCTGTAAAAGAAATCAAAAAAGCAATCCTATTTACAATAGCTACAAAATTTTAAAAAGCAGTAAAATGCCGCGGACCACCCTGTCGGTGGGCTTCAGTCCGAGGGAAAGCAGGGAAACGGAGTCAGGTTGGTTGAAAGGTCGACGCAGGAAAATGACAGTCTGGCACACTATGGGTGAAGTATGCAGCTGTACTTTACTGAGTTTTAAGTACGGTTTTTATACAATTTACACAAAGCATTACAGGTTACACAAAGTATTTTTACAACTTGCTGACCTTTACAAGTTATATTTTAAGTTTGCAAACGTGGGTAGTTATCCATTACTATTTTTCAATATCCTGCCCTTAAGGAGAACAAAGGTTAGTGGTTATCAGCGAAAACTATTTGCTTCCTCTTGCTTCTTCTTGCTTCCTCTTATCTGAGGAATGTTAGTATAGTGTAATTCTTTACATTTGTGTTTAAGTAATAGTAAAGGCATAATTTGTTTTAAGGCTCTTATTAGATATATAAATTTTAAGTTAATGTTGGTTATATATACTTTTATTATGTGCTTATTATTAATCATATGTGATTATTCCATTGTGAGTTGATTGACTAAAAAGTAAGTGAAGTAAGATGTTTTTTAAGGAAAGTTTTACTGTGGGTGGTGATGGTGCATGTCGTGTTGGAACATCTTGTTTAAACATCTTGTTTGTTGTGCCTGCATTGTCTTAGCCCACTGGCGTTTATGGTGGGGACTTGCTTTTGTGCAGGCTTACTTGGAGCCACTGAGTCTGGCACAGTTATACTTTTTGTGCTGTTTCTGAATCAGTAAACCATTGTGTTCATTCTGACAAGGACTTATTGCTTACTTATCAGGACAAACAGACATTCAGCTTAACATACACGTACACTGTAACAGAAAGCCATACCCTTAGGTTAATGCGACAAAAAACAGCATGCTGGGCAACATCTCTGTCGCTGTGCACACTGGGGGTGCTGGGGGCTTCGCTCCGGGGAGCACAGACCTCCTTTCCGTCGTTTTACAACGCGGACAGCGCCACCTCGCTGCGGCTTGGTGCCGAGGGTGCGGCATAGCCCCCTTTTTTGTTTTTGAAACGCATTTCAAAGAGTTCTTGGCGTATGGTATTGACAGAAGAAAACAGACATCGAATAAGACATGGTAACAGTAACACAACACAGAATATCAGGCAAGCAATAATAGCTATGAACACAATATACTGGATCCAGGTTAATGGATTTAGTGTCTTAAAATTATCATTAAGAGACTGAGCCAGAGCATCTAGTGATGAGACAGGTAAATGAGCTTGACTTATAGCTGTAATGTTTTCCCGTAAATTAAGTAAATTATGTGTTATATCATTATCTTTCCAAACTCCTTGAAGATGTGTCTGCACTTTGGACCATGATTCAGACAGGTTATATGGTAAAGGAGTTACACAAATGGCTTGAAAAGCAGAATGGCATTTAGTTTGTAGCTTCTGTTGTATAAATTTAATATCTTGCCCTAACGCTAGAACTACTTTTTCTAATACATTTAGTTTTGCTTCTAGCTTATTATCAATGCTGGCCTGTGTCAGCAAGGCTAGAGTTACATTATTGCTTAAAGTATTGACAAAGTGCGCTGTATGAACTTGTTGTACTAAGGCTGTAGTGGCTACAGCAAAGGTAGTGACTATAGAAATCAAAGCTAAAATGCCTAGAATTAATGTTGCTACAAATCTTTTAGGTCTAATTAGTTCATTAAGTGTTTGTAATACTTGTAAAGCAGAATTATCATACCAAGGATCATCTTGCAAATCTACAGGCAACATCACATAAGAAGGTCTTTTTACAATTAACATAACATTCAGCAATCTATTATTTACATGAAATATATCAGAAGAAGCAATACAATTGGTTATTTTTACAAGTTAAAAGATTTTAAAGGAAATACATAGTCAACTGGATCACATGTAAATTCTTTCACAAATTCTCTTCTATGAGTTTCATTTAACCTGCACAGATCATCTACAAACATTCTAAACTTTCTTGAACTTTTGCTCTGCCTTCTACTTTTTTACATAACTATTCTGTTTTAGGACAAAATTTATCACACAAGATTCTTTTTTTACACAATGTCATTCTCCTTTCTGTTTAATTTCTCTTACTCTCAAAAACTTACTTTCCACCAAACAGGATCTCAGTTTACCATGAAGTCACTTATTTACTCAGCTAAACTGATAATTAGAAGGTTTAAAAGGTAAGAATTTTATCCGTTGACAAAGATTCAGTTTGTAAAAATATTTTTCTTATTTATACAAATTACTAGTGGCAAAGGGCCAATAATAAAGGTTTTAAACCTCACCCTTGGGATTCTGTCAGTGTTGTTGTCTGGGGGCTGTAACACTTGGGAGGCAGGCCCGCCTCACGAAGGGTAGGGGGGCCCCCAGCTTCTTTCCCCGCTGGGCTTTTTCAGCCGTCTTGGAGCCAGTGGAAATGCGCCCGGTGGTTTTGTTTGCTATCGGCGAGTGTACTTTCATTTTCTCCAAGCGGCGGGTGAGATCTTGCAGCGGCCGCTGGCGCCTCCTTCTGCGTTGTCTTTTCCGAATCTGAGTTAACTACTCCTGGAATAACTTCAAAGTTTTTAGTATAATTTGAACTTCTACTAATTATAATTCTAACTGTCCCCGGCAAGAGTTGTCCTTTTACTGCAGTGGGGATTAAAGTAACACCGTCCCATTTGGATAATAAGACATTCTTTTCACTTGCAAGATTTAAACCTGCACTGCTAGGAGTTCCTCGTGGAAGGTCATGAATAGTAAATTCAGGGGCTTGAGGATTCAATGTAGATAAAGGCTGTGTTTCATTAACTACAGCCTGCTCTCCCTTGGGGCCTGGGCTGGGAGAATGCCCCTTATCTAGTTTTTTGACCTTTGTGTGTTGTGCTCTTCAGCAGTAATAGCACCCTTGTCAGACAAGGGGGTCCCATCCTTATGAAACTTAGATTTACATTCATTTTTCCAGTGTCTGCCCTTCTTACAGCGAGGGCATAAGCCTGGGGGATGCCCCCTTGGCTTATTGGTGTTGGACCGTTTACAGTCCTTCTGAATGTGTCCTGGCTTCCTACAATTGTAGCAAGTGTTAGCAGGAGCTGTTGGCCCCTTACCTCCTTTATTGAAGGTATTTTTAACATAGGCGCTGAATTTCTGACCTTGCATTGCTGCAGCAAATGCCATACCTTGGACAATTGCTGGTGAGGCATCTACACATGCTTCTAACTGAGCAACAGTGATGTGCCCTCAGACGGGGGGAGCATTCTGTTAATGGCTTCTTCCAGCCTTGAAATAAAGTCTTGGTACGGCTCCTCCGTACCTTGCTTAATAAGAAAATGTATAAGCTCCTCCAACCGTTTGAGGGACACATTGAACCCATTTTTAACTAACAAACGCTGTAGCATGACACTGAACATACGTTCTTCCTTAACCAATGCGTGCCCCATGGTACCTGCTGATTGCTCACACTTAACCGGTCAGCCTTTACCGGCGGGACTGCAGCTCCCTGGTGAGAGTCGCCTTCAACCTGAGAAAAGATAGAAGAGGGGGAAAGAATACCTGTCCGTCGTCCCTGTTCGGGGCGCCACCTGCCGCGGACTACCCTGTCGGTGGGCTTCAGTCCGAGGGAAAGCAGGGAAACGGAGTCAGGTTGGTTGAAAGGTCGACGCAGGAAAATGACAGTCTGGCACACTATGGGTGAAGTATGCAGCTGTACTTTACTGAGTTTTAAGTACGGTTTTTATACAATTTACACAAAGCATTACAGGTTACACAAAGTATTTTTACAACTTGCTGACCTTTACAAGTTATATTTTAAGTTTGCAAACGTGGGTAGTTATCCATTACTATTTTTCAATATCCTGCCCTTAAGGAGAACAAAGGTTAGTGGTTATCAGCGAAAACTATTTGCTTCCTCTTGCTTCTTCTTGCTTCCTCTTATCTGAGGAATGTTAGTATAGTGTAATTCTTTACATTTGTGTTTAAGTAATAGTAAAGGCATAATTTGTTTTAAGGCTCTTATTAGATATATAAATTTTAAGTTAATGTTGGTTATATATACTTTTATTATGTGCTTATTATTAATCATATGTGATTATTCCATTGTGAGTTGATTGACTAAAAAGTAAGTGAAGTAAGATGTTTTTTAAGGAAAGTTTTACTGTGGGTGGTGATGGTGCATGTCGTGTTGGAACATCTTGTTTAAACATCTTGTTTGTTGTGCCTGCATTGTCTTAGCCCACTGGCGTTTATGGTGGGGACTTGCTTTTGTGCAGGCTTACTTGGAGCCACTGAGTCTGGCACAGTTATACTTTTTGTGCTGTTTCTGAATCAGTAAACCATTGTGTTCATTCTGACAAGGACTTATTGCTTACTTATCAGGACAAACAGACATTCAGCTTAACATACACGTACACTGTAACAGAAAGCCATACCCTTAGGTTAATGCGACAAAAAACAGCATGCTGGGCAACATCTCTGTCGCTGCGCACACTGGGGGTGCTGGGGGCTTCGCTCCGGGGAGCACAGACCTCCTTTCCGTCGTTTTACAACGCAGACAGCGCCACCTCGCTGCGGCTTGGTGCCGAGGGTGCGGCAGTAAAATACCTGGTAATAAATTTGACAAGAGAAGTAAAAGATGTCCATAATGAAAACTTTAAAACATTGATCAACACAGTGAGTGACACATCTTTTGGTGGTGGAAAAAATTATAACAGGAACTTTACCTAATGAATGCAAGCAGTATTACCTGGTTCTTTGTACCTTCAATGATTCCCCAACAATAAAAAAAAATAAAACATTGATGAAAGAAATTAAAGGGGACATAAAAAAGAAAGATACCTCATGTTTAATTAATACTGTTAAAATGTCCATAGCACCCAAAGTGATCTATAGATTCATTGCAATATCTACCAAAATACCAATAACGTTCTGCACAGAAATAGAAAAAAAAAATCCCAAAATTTACAAGGAACAAAAGACCCCAAATGAGCCAAAGCAATGCTGAGAAGGAAGAACAAAGTTAGAACCATTACACAATCTGACTTCAAAATACGCTCCAAACCTATAGTAACCCAAACAGCATGGTGATGGTATAAAGAGAGACATAGACCAATGGAACACAATAGAGAACCCCAAAATGATTCCATGAATTTCAAGTCAACTCATTTTCAACAAAGGAACCAAGAAAACATATTGGGTAAAGGACAAACTCTTTAATAAGTATTGCTGGGGAAAATGGCTATTCATATGGGAAAGAATAAAACTACCTCCATATTTCTGACTCTATACAAATTAGAAAGGATTAAAGACGTAACTGTAAAATCTGAAGCTATGAAGTCACAGAAGAAAACACTGGTCTAGGCAAAAAAAATTTTAAGTAAGACCTCAAAATCACAAGCAAATAATATATATATTAAAAAATATCCAATTGGTATTAGATCAGGCTTAAACCTGCCCAGCAACAGGAAAAAAAAAGTGAAGAGAAGCTGCAAAATAAAAAAAAAAAATGCAAACTATTCATCTGACAACATACTAATAACCAGCATGTGTATGGAACTCAAAGAACTGAATATCAAAACACCAAAAGATATGATTTTAAAATGCACAAAGTATCTGAACAGACATTTAACAAAAGAATATGGACAAATAGCCAAATATATGAAAAAATGTTTAACAGTTGCTAATCATTAGGGAAATGCAAATGAAAACCAAAATGAGTTATCCTCTCACCTTTGTTAAAATGGATATTATCTAAAAGACAAAAAATAGCAAATGCTGGTGAAGATGGGGAAGAAAAGGGAACTCTAGTACACTGTTGGTAATAATATTAATTAATATAGACATTACAGAAAACAGTATGAATGCTCCTCAAAAAGGTAAAATTAGAATTAGCATATGATCTAGCTATTCTGCTACTGGGTATATATCAACGGAAAGCAAATCAGTATATCAAAAAGATATCTATATTTACACTTTCATGTTTATTGCAGCACTATTCACAATAGCCAACCTGTTTCACCAATGGATGAACTAGTAAAATGTGGCATATATGACCATGGAACATTATTTAGCCACAGAAATCAATGAAATGCTATTTTTAGCAACATGGTTGGAACTGGAGTGTGGCAGCCCTTACCGGCCCCTATGGCCCTGGACTCAATCACGGCAGAAAGGAACCAGGAGTGATGTGATTAGAAGTACAAGCTTGTAGGAGGCGGCCTAACCTTATTTGCAAGATAGCCACGAGCAACCTCCGCAGTAGCCTTTTATTGAGACAGCACAATACAGGTGAGGAGAGTGTTAAACGACTGCATGCCTAGTGATCACCTTGGGCTCTGGCTCTTTCTCTGCCAGGAGCACCTGTGGACAAATCACCTGAGGGTCCATTCCCCAGCTGCAGATCATCTTGCTCAGAGGTCGTCTGGCTCTTGGCGTCCTCCACATTTCCCCCCTCTAGTGTATTAAAGACATTTCTGGATAGGAAAGGGAGAAAATCTGTCATTGGTTATTTCAGTTGTTCTCCTCACTGAGGAGCTTTCCTTCCTGCTAAGTAAAAAAAACAAAAGGGCATATAAGTATAACACAGAATTACACCAAAGAACTAATCTCCGTATAAGGGAAACCATTTTAGCCAAAATAGGCATAGAGGAAAACATGCCCCCTTTCTGCTATTCACCACCCAACTACGTGCTACGGGCTGACCCATAGGGCTCATGACACTTCCATGGAAAGTATTAACCACCACCCGAAGTTAACATTAGGTGGGGAAAGGGCTGTATCGGACTCAGACCCTTTCCAAAGAGTAGTATAACTTTAAGTAAAGATCAGATGCCCAACTGAAACAGATATAAATCCAACAAATGAAATTCTCTTACCTTAGCCAATAGCAGTATTTACCATTACCTCCAAGCCTGCTGTTCAAGGTCTTTGTTGTCATACTCTTCAAAGGTTTAGAAGATGTATACTAAGCTTATCTGGGTCTTGTTATTCAGCCCCCAAATAATGAAATCCTGTATCAATCTTCCCACTCTGCATAGAAGCTCCAACTGCCTCTTAGGGAAGTAGGATGCTGACCGCTTAACTGCTTCCGGCTGAAGATGGACGGTGATATGGGAGAGGCAGCTAGAGTTCCCATAGAGGAGATTGATCCAGGGTTTCATCTATTATGAAATTACCTAGGCTCCAAAAATCCTGTGAATAAAAGAAAAGTTAGTGAAAACAAATTTGTTAAGGTGCTGGCAAGGTGTCCTGCTTGTGTCGAGGCTTAATCCAGTCGGCTGTAACCACTGCTTCTCTTGGTGTTCTGTAATAATATGGGCAAAACCTCGACCCTAATGCAGTATATAACCAGGCTTCCACTCTGACATGTCAGGTTAGGACGGTATGGACTGACCCCTTCTTTTAAAGTGGCAGCAAGCAAATTAGCCTCGTGAAATTCCATTCCTATATCAGCACATGCCCGTATATATTCCTCTAAAGGAGCATTTTGTGCTCTCAAAGGTGGCAAGGCCTTTTGACACTCAGAGTTAGCATTCTCAAATGCTAAAATTGAGAATAGCATGTCTCTGAGCTCCGGCTGGGCAACAGCTTTAACTACTGCAGTTTTTAGTCGGGCTAGAAAGTCAGTATAGGGTTCATTCCCCAATCTTTAATAAAAGATTTAGCGATATCTCCAGGAGCCTGAACCTTTTCCCAGGCCTGAAGACAACACAGCCTTGCCTGGACTATCACCATGTCATCGTACTGAAGTTGATTGGGAATCCCCAGCCACTGACCAGAACCCGTGAGCTGTTCTGATGTTATGGGGACTCCTTTCTGCTGGTTTTGGTGACTCATCAGGTCAGCCTCCTCCTTTCACCAGGTTTTGAACTGTAAATACTGTCCAGACTCAAGAACAGTTCTGGGTATCATGTCCCAGTCATAAGGAATGAGCCACTGCTCTTGTGAAAGCCCCTGTAACAGACCTCTAGAAAATGGGGATTGCATACCATACTGTGCTACGGCCTGTTTCAAATCTTTCATAACCGCAAAGGTGATCATATGGTGATCAAAACGTTGGCCCCCTTGAAGGGGTTGAGGATTGGGAGGAATATCAGTGATGTAACTGGAAAAAGCCCCAAAGTGTCTTCCCACTTAAAGTCACCAGTTTTACGCCCTTCTAACACAGCCTTCACAAAATAAGTCACAGACGGTTCATATACATAGAGAGGTGCTGAGGGAAATATTGGGTGATTTATGTTAACATTTTTAACTATTTTTCTTTTATTTTTATTTATTTATATATTTATTTGAGAGCAGGGTATGTGCCTACCCCACCGAGGTTGGCACTCCTGGACCGGCCTGGATGACCCCTGCCGCGTCCGCCAGCACACCATCCCTGGGACTAGGGGTAGCCACAGACTCAGAGACTCAGTAGATGCTGCCACTCGCTGCAGAGCCTGGTCCTGGCTGGGGCATGAGGAGGCGGCGGATCCCTGAGCTTGAACACAGGCGGGGAAGTCACCCACCCGGTCCCCAGTTCACGCTCTGCCGCTGCTGCTGCTGCTGCTCCCCAACCACACTTCCCACCGCCTGCAGGCAGGAGAGGAGAGGACCGCCCACTGTGAGTCCAACAGACAGACCTGACCCAAGGCTCTCTCAGTACTAGGTGTGCACTCGTGTACATGCCGGGACAAATCCTTGTATTGAGGGCTATATTAGCATTTTTAACTGTGAGACTATTCAACCCGTCTTCCCACTGTTTATTCTGAGCTGCCATAATGGCCATAGAGGCAATTCCTTGCTTATTTGTGTCTGTATCATATGCTCTTGATTCCCAGTTCGCTTTAGGTCCAGCTTCCCTCTGAACCTCACTATTCTCTTCACTTTCAAATTCCGTTTGAACATCGCTTTCTTCCTCAGTTTCTAACTGTTGTGACTCCCCAAACAGGAAGTTACCCATTGTTTTCTCTAAATGTCTTTGCTCACTTATTCCGAGCAAGATTCCCTAGATTCTAGATTGGCCAAAGGTCCCACTTGCCTGGAGCAGAGTTTCCCTTTGGAATTCCTCCCATTGTCTACAAAAGCATTCACCTACTTCCGAGTGTCACTTTCCACTTTGGTCCACGTCCCTGGTGTCCTGTTGTGTCCTGCTGGATCCTGCTGACTACGCCAGATGTCACAGCCCTTACCGGCCCCTATGGCCCTGGACTCAATCATGGCAGAAAGGAACCAGGAATGATGCAGATTAGAAGTACAAGCTTGTAGGAGGCGAGCTAACCTTATTTGCAGGATAGCCACGGGCAACCTCCACAGTAGCCTTTTATTGAGACAGCACAAGACAGGTAAGAGGAGTGTTAGACAATGACTGCATGCCTAGAGATCACCTTGGGCTTGGGCTCTTTCTCTGCAAGGAGCACCTGTGGGCAAATCACCAGAGGGGCCCATTCCCCAGCTGCAGATCATCTTGCTCAGAGGTCGTCTAGCTCTTGGCATCCTCCACACTGGAGGACATTATTTTATACTAAATAAGCCAGGCAAATAAAAAGATAAATATTGCATGTTCTCACTCATACATAGGAGCTAAAAACTTAATCTCATAGAAGAGTAGAATGGGAGTGCCTGCATTGCCCCTCTTCCAACCCCAGACAAGTAAGAAAGCAAGAGGCGTAAGTTCTTACTCATCAATAATAACGTTGAACATAAATGGACTAAATTCTCCAATTAATGTGGCTCAGTCAGTAAGGCACGGGCCCCATATACCGAGGATGGCGGGTTCAAACCCGGCCCCGGCTGAACTGCAACCAAAAAATAGCCGGGCGTTGTGGCGGGCTCCTGTAGTCCCAGCTACTCAGGAGGCTGAGGCAAGAGAATCGCTTAAGCCCAGGAGTTGGAGGTTGCTGTGAGCTGTGTGATGCCATGGCACTCTACCGAGGGCCATAAAGTGAGACTCCGTCTCTACAAAAAAAATAAAAAATAAATTCTCCAATTAAAAGACATAGTGTTTGGATAAAAAACAAGACTCAAGTATATACTAACTACAAGAAACTTACTTCATTCATAAAGACATACACATAATGAAAATAAAGGAATGGAAAAAAGATATTCCATGCAAATGGAAACTAAAAATGCAATAGTAGCTATTCTTGTTTCAGATAAAATATATTTTAAATCAAAAACTATAAAAAGAAAGAAAGACCACTTTATATTGATAAAGGTGTCAATTCAGCAAGATGATATAACAATTATAAATGTATATCCAACCAATATCACAGCACCTAAACATATAAAGCAGATAGTAAATATCTAAAGGGAGAAATAGACAAAAATACAGTAATAGATAGACCATCCAGACATAAAATTAACAAAGAAACATTGTAGTTATGCTACATTCTAGACCAAATGGACTTATCTAACATTTATAGACCATTCTATCCAACACCTGCAATATACACCTTCTTAAGAACACACACAACATTGTACTTTATAGACTATAAGTTAGGGCACAAATAAGTCTCAACAAATTCAGAAAAATTAAAATGAGATAACATATATTTTCTGATCATATGGAATAAAGCCACAAATAAATAACATGAATTTTGAAAACTATACAAGTACAAGGAAAATTAAACCACATGTTCCTGAACAACCAATGGGTCAATGAGAAATTAAGAAGAGGCAGCACCTGTGGCTCAAAGGGGTAGGACGCCGGCCCCATATGCCAGAAGTGGCAGGTTCAAACCCAGCCCCAGGCAAAAACTGCCAAAAAAAAAAGAAAAGAAGTTAAGAAGAAAATTAAAACATTTCTTGAAACAAATGAAAATGTAACCACAACATATAAAAACCTATAGATACAGCCAAAACAGGAGTAAGGAGGGAAGGTTATAACAATAAATGCCTATGTCAAAAAAAGTAGAAAGACTTCAAATAAACAACTTAACTATGGATTTATAGAACTAGAAAAGAAAGGAAAAAAAACTAAACCCAAAATTAGTAGAAAAAATGAAATAATAAAGATCAGAGCAGAAATAATGAAACTGAGACTAAATTAAATTTGCTAAGTTGTATGATCCCTATCACAAATCAGTTTTAGAACACTTTCATCATCCCAATATCTTCATTCATAAACAATAACTATTAATACGCATTGCACTTCCTACTCTCAATATATGCACCACCTACTTTCTGTCTTTATGATTTTGCCTTTTTAAGGTACTTCATATAAATGAAATCATGCAAGATATTGTCTTGTGTGTCTGGTTTCTTTCACTGAACACAAAGATTTAGAGATTTTTCTATACTGTAACATATATTCATATTTGGGTCCTTTTATGCTAAGTAATATTTGAGTATACGGATATATTACAGTGAGTTTATAAATCATTAGTTGATATACATATAGGCATATCCAACTATGGCTACTCTGAATCACACTCCAACAAAATTTTGTGTACAAGTCTTTTAAATTTTAGTCATTCCAGTAGGTATTAAACAGTATCCCATTGTGGTTTAATCTTCATGTCCCTAGTAACCATCTTTTCATATGCTTATTAGCCATTTAAAATTATTTTAAGTATAATGTCTTCAAATTTTTGCCCATTTTAATTGCTATTTTTATTATGGAAGTATAAGAGTAGTATTACATATGGTAAATATAAGTTCCTTATTGGATATATGCTTTAGAGCATTTTCCACCATTATGTTGCAAGTCTATACCTATGAGGAAGATGTTTCATGTGAAAAAGTTTTGAATTTTGATGAGATCTGATTTATATTTTTATTTATTTTTTTCTCATTCTCAAACAAATTTTAATTTTATATGGTGCTTTCATCAACATATTTGTGTTTAATTTTCACAGGTGTCAAGCTCAGCTCAGCTCCTGCTGACACCACCATGGTGAGAGCCTAGGGCAGCATTCTCTCCAAATCCCTTTCCTTTTTTGCTAATAGAAGAAACTGTAATAACTGAGTGTATTTACATTGGCACAGACCATCAGCCTGGTTATGTAGAGAGAGGAATCTATAATGCGATGTTTTAGTGACTCATTAAAATTTTGCATCTATATACATATGTGTTACTGCACTTTTTTTCTTACTTCTTGTATATTCGATCCAACTATTGGATCAATGGGTTTTTTGCCCTTTTTCTTAGGCATTCTCACAGCAAATATTCCTTTTTTCTTTGGCATATAACCTTCTGAGCCAGGAATAAAGAAGTGAGTCGTGTTTTCTTTGACAGATAACAAAATTTGCATTCTCCCTTTTCAAGTTTATCAAAAAGCTAATGGCATGATTTTACATTTACTATTTTAAACTATAATGTCCCTGTGACTTTGGTGAAACTTTGGCTTTCAGGTAAAGCAATATGGCCCATATTTAAAAGGAACCTGAAATCTATTTTTGACTAATGATTTCAGAAGAACCATACTGTCCTTATGTATAAGTACATGAAAAGATAATCTATAAATTTTGTTTTAAAAATACTGTCCTTAAGAATGTTTCTTAATGCTGTGGTTGTTATCCTCAGAAATATATCTCATGACATTTTAATTCTTTGTGTTATACAAATTTGTATCAGCATTGCTAGAGGAACTTAACAAGACTCAAAGTAATTATTCTTATCGATCTTACTGCAAATAATATAAATATTACATTAAATATTTTGTATGTTATAGGAATATATTGTACCTATAAAGTACATTTAATGTCAGAAGGATTCAGATGAGACTTTGGAATAATAATTAAGAAAAACTAGTGATTTAAATGAGGGCTCAACAATGGTGCCCAGCAAAGCATTTTGTAAGCCTTTGCCTTACATTTATATCTCTTTCAAAAGTATATTTGGAACAGTAAAGGACTCTATTCCATTCACAGTAGTCCAAAGAAGAGGAAATATTTGGGAGTTTATATAACAAAGGGTGTGAAAGATCTCTATAAAGAGAATTATGAAACTCTAAGAAAAGAAATAACTGAATATGTTAACAAATGGAAAAACATACCATGCTCATGGCTAGGAAGAATCCACATTGTTAAAATGTCCATATTACCCAAAGTAATATACACTTTTAATGCAATTAGTATTAAAGCTCCACTGTCATACTTTAAAGATCTTGAAAAAATAATACTTCGTTTTATATGGAATCAGAAAAAACCTCGAATACCTAAGACATTACGCAGAAATAAAAACAAAGCAGGAGAAATCACGCTACCAGACCTCAGACTATACTACAAATCGATAGTGATCAAAACAGCATGGTACTGGCACAAAAACAGAGAGGTGGATGTCTGGAACAGAAAAGAGAACCAAGAGATGAACCCAGCTACTTACCATTATATGATCTTTGACAAGCCAATTAAAAACCTTCAGTAGGGAAAACATTCCCTATTTAACAAATGGTACTGGGTGAACTGGCTGGCAACATGTAAAAGACTGAAACTGGAACCACACCTTTCACCATTAACTATAAGATAGACTCTCACTGGATTAAATATTTAAACTTAAGTATGAAACGATAAAAATACTAGGAGAGAGTGCAGGGAAAACTCTTGAAGAAATCAGTCTGGATGAGTATTTTATGAGGAGGACCTTGGGCAATTGAAGCAGCTTCAAAAATATACTACTGGGATGTGATCAAACCAAAAAGCTTCTGCACAGCCAAGAACACAGTAAGTACAGCAAGCAGACAGCCCTCAGAATGAGAGAAGATATTCTCAGGTTATGTCTCCGAGAAAGGTTTAATAACAGGAATCCACAGAGAACTTATACGTATAAGCAAGAAAAGAACAAGTGATCCCATCACAGTCTGGGAAAGGGACTTGAAGAGAAACTTCTCTGAAGAAGACAGGTGCACAGCCTACAGACATATGAAAAAAATGCTCATCATCCTTAATCATCAGAGAAATTCAAATCAAAATTACTTTGAGATATCGGCTAACTCCAGTAAGATTAGCCCATATCACAAAATCCCAAGACCAAAGATTTTGGCGTAGATCTCACATCTTTCTGGATGTGGAGAAAAGGGAACATTTCTACACTGCTGGTGGGAATGCAAATTAATACATTCCTTTTGGAAAGATGTTTGGAGAACACTTAGAGATCTAAAAATAGATCGGCCATTTAATCCTATAATACCTCTACTAGTTATATACCCAGAAGACCAAAAATCACATTATAACAAATATATTTGTACCAGAATGTTTATTGCAGCCCAATTCATAATTGTTAAGTCATGGGAAAAGCCCAAGTGCCCATCAATCCATGAATGGATTAATAAATTGTAGTATATGTACACCATGGAATATTATGCAGCCATAAAGAAAGATGGAGACGAGAGGGAGAGCATGATGGCGGCTGAGTAACAGCTTCCTTGCATCTGGGCACCGTGATTCTGGGGAGAAAAGACTCCAGGCATGTCTGGCAGGTGGGATCTGCCTATAATCATCCCTTTGAGGCTACAGGGAGTCAGTGACAGACTTCTGGACCCAAGAGGATGAAAAAAAATGTGGAAAACTGGCAAGTAATTGCGTGTGTTTGATCGACCTAATCCCGCTGACAGCTGTAAGTGCAGTACCAACGAGACTGCAAACCAGAAAGTCCTTACCTGTGAACTGTTTTGGTGTTTTTGGACTCAGCACTCAGTTGAACTGCCCTGGGGAGAGCTTGAGCAGGAGTGCAGAGAACTTTGGGCATTGTCTGGGACCCCAGACTGAGCTGCTGAGCCAGACAGACGGAGCTAATAGTGTTTGGCTGTGGGTCGCAGGGAGCCGTTGTGAGAGAACTGCCCCAACAAGGTCCGCCCTAGAGGTTGCAGAGCAAGGATCAGGTAGAACCTAGTAACCTAGGGACTTAGCAGACTAAAAGCGGGGTCTGAACAGCCTTACAGCCCTAACCCTCAGGGGCAGAGTGAGACCGGTTTTGGCACACTGGGTAAGTGGATAGCCATTTCACCAGTGATTCCAGCAACAAGCACTTTCCTGGGAAAGCTTCTGCTTAGCAAGTTTAGAAGCTTAAAGTGCCTTTAAGAGGGCTGAAGAAAGACTTAGGGTGTCTAGCCTGTAGGATTAGAGAAATCAGCAGAGGCCTCCCGTCGTATCAGCACTGTAATTAACATCTCATACCCCAGAAGACCACCTTTTGCCCAGACAATATTCAACAAGATATACATACTGCTTTGTTTTTGGTTTGGTTTTGTTTGTTTGTTTTTTGTTTATTTTGATGTTGTTGTTGTTGTTTTTTTTTTTAATTTCAACCTTTTTGGTACAGATTTTTTCTTTTCTTTCTTGTTTTCTAGTATAAATACAATTTCCCATTTCTGCCTCTTTCAATAACTAGAACTTCATTTTTTGCTAGTGTTTCTAACCCTATTATTTGGTTTTTCACCCAATTGTATCCCGTAAAGATTTCTGTTTGCTTGTTTTGGTTTGATTTATAGCATTTTTGTCCTTCCTCTCTACTTGCTGGAGGTGGGGTACTGTGTCTGATCAGGTTAGCAAAGAGTTGCTGACCTCAAGGGAACCACCCGACTGGGCCCCCCAGAGGTTGGGGTTTATTAAGGTAGTGTAAAAGTACCCTACTATACACCCATATTGCTCTGTCTCCTTCTTTCTGTGCCTCTCTTCTTTTTGACAATATTCCTTTACCCACATCCTCTCCTTTCTCTATTTTCTTTTCATTCATTCATGCCTTATTTCTTTGATCCCTTCTTGCTTTTCAAACATCTCATCCTTCTGGTCCTATACCAAAAAGACTCATTGAAACCTAAGTCCACAGGCATGAAAACTTGAAGAGCAAGAGGAAGTGAAAGGAAAATTATGGCAAGGAAACAAATAAAAGAAATCACTCATGAGGAAGAATCAAAAGAAAACTCCAGACAACATGAAGAACCAGTCCAGAACTACCCCTCCAAGGGACCATGAGGTAGCTACTGCAGAGGATTACACCTATAAAGAAATGTTAGGAATGACAGAAAGGGAATTTAGAATACACATGTTGAAAACAATGAAAGAAATGATGGAAACAATGAAGGAAACTGCTAATAAAGTGGAAAATAACCACAAGTAAATCCAAAAACAGAATCAAATAAGAGAAGAACAATATGAAGAATATAGAAAGGATATAGCAGAGCTGAAGGAACTGAAGCAGTCAATTAGGGAACTTAAAGATGCAATGGAAAGAATCAGCAACAGGTTAGACCATGCAGAAGAAAGAATTTCAGAGGTAGAAGACAAAGTTCCTGAGATAACTCAGACAGTGAAAGAGGCAGAAAAGAAGAGAGAGAAAGCAGAATGTCCACTGTCAGAATTATGGGACTTTATGAAGCGTTCCAACATACGAATTATAGGAATCCCAGAAGGGGAAGAAGAATGCCCCAGAAGAATGGAAGCCATCCCAGAGAATAATATAAAAGAAAATTTCCCAAATATCACCAAAGATTCTGACACACTGCTTTCAGAGAGATATCGGACCCAGGTCACCTGAACTCTAACCGAGCTTCTCCAAGACACATTGTGATGAAACTGTCCAAAGTCAAGAAAAAAGAAAAGATTCTGCAAGCTGCCAGAAGTAAGCGCCAGGTGACATACAGGGGCAAATCCATCAGAGTGACTACAGACTTCTCTAATGAAACTTTCCAAGCAAGAAGACAATGGTCATCTACCTTTAATCTACTTAAAAAGAACAATTTCCAGCCCAGAATTTCATACCCTGCTAAGCTAAGCTTTAAAATTGACAGAGAAATAAAATCATTTACGGATATACAAACATTGAGGAAATTCGCCACAACAAGACCAGCTCTACAGGAAATAATACAATCTGTTCTACACACTGACCATCACAATGGATCAGCAGCAAAGTAAGAACTCAGAAATTAAAGGACAGAACATAACCTCCACACTGATGCAAAGGATAAAACTAAGCAAAGGATTCTCACAAAATGAGATGAATAGAACACTACCACACTTATCAATTATCTCAATAAATGTTAATGGCTTGAATTCCCCACTGAAGAGACATAGATTGACTCAATGGATTAAAAACCACAAGCCATCCATTTGCTGTCTGCAAGAAATAGACCTGGATTCAAAATACAAATTAAAGCTTCGAGTCAAGGGTTGGAAGACAATTTTTCAGGCAAATGGAATTCAGAAGAAAAGAGGAGTTGCAATCTTATTTTCAGATACCTGTGGATTTAAAGCAACTAAAGTCAAAAAAAGACAAAGTTCATCACTTTATATTGGCCAAAGGAGAAATACAACTAGAAGACGTTTCAATTCTAAATATTTATGCACCCAAGTTAAATTCACCTAGATTCTTGAAACAGACCTTACCCAGTCTGAGCAATATGATATCGGATAATACCATAATAACAGGGGAATTTAACACTCCTCTTACAGAGGTGGACAGATCTTCTAAACAGAAATTAAACAACGATATAAGAGAGTTAAATGAGACCCTAGAACAACTGTGCTTGATAGATGCATATAGAACACTCCCTCCCAAAGAAAAAGAATATACATTCTTCTCATCACCCCATGCAACATTGTCCAAAATTGATCATATTCCTGGAAACAAAACAAATAACAACAGAATCAAAACAATTGAAATCTTACCTTCTATCTTCTCAGACCATAAGGCACTAAGGGTGGAACTCAACTCTAACAAAAATGGTTGACTCCACACAAAGCCATGGAAATTAAAAAAACTTCTGTTGAATAACAGATGGGTGCAGGAAGAAATAAAACAGGAAATCATTAACTTCCTTGAGCATAACAACAATGAAGACACAAGCTACCAAAACCTGTGGGATACTGCAAAAGCAGTTTTGAGAGGAAAATTTATCTCTTTAGATGCCTATATTCAAAAAACAGAAAGAGAGCACATCAACAAACTCACAAGCCATCTTATGGGTTTGGAAAAAGAAGAACAATCTAAGCCTAAACTCAGTAGAAGAAAAGAAATATCCAAAATCAAATCAGAGATCAATGAAATTGAAAACAAAAGATTCATTCAGAAAATTAATGACACAAGGAGTTGTTTTTTTGAAAAAATAAATAAAATAGATAAACCATTGGCCAGACTAATGAGAAATAGAAAAGTAAAATCTCTAGTAACCTGAATCAGAAACGATAAAGGGGAAATAACAACTGATCCCACAGAGATACAAGAGATCATCTCTGAATACCAGAAACTGTATGCGCAGATTTGACAATGTGAAGGAAATGGATCAATATTTGAAATCACACCCTCTCCCTAGACTTAGCCAGGAAGAAATAGAGTTCCTGAACAGACCAATTTCAAGCACTGAGATTAAAGAAACAATAAAAAATCTTCCAACCGAAAAATGCCCTGGTCCAGATGGCTTCACACCAGAATTCTATCAAACCTTCAAAGAAGAGCTTATTCCTCTCTACAGAAATTATTCCAAAAAATCGAGGAAGAAGGAATCTTCCCCAACACATTCTATGAAGCAAACATCAACCTGATACCAAAACCAGGAAAAGACCCAACCAAAAAGGAGAATTTCAGACTAATTTCACTCATGAATATAGATGCAAAAATTCTCAACAAAACCCTAGCCAGTGGATTACAGCTTATCATCAAAAAGTCATAGGTCATGATCAAGTAGTAGTCATCCCACGAATGCAAGGCTGGTTTAACATACTCAAGTCCATAAACGTTAACCACCATATTAACAGGGGCAAAAATGAAGATCATATGATCCTCTCAATAAAAGCAGAAAAAGCATTTGATAAAATCCAGCATCCTTTTCTAATTAGAACACTGAGGAGTTTAGGCATAGGTGGCACATTTCTAAAACTGACTGAAGCTATCTATGACAAACCCACAGATAATATTTTACTGAATGGAGTAAAACTGAAAGCTTTTCCTCTTAAAACTGGAACCAGACAAGGTTGTCCTCTGTCAACTTTACTATTCAACATAGTGCTGGAAGTTCTAGCCAATTCAATTATGCAAGACAAGGAAATAAAAGGAATCCAAATGGGAGCAGAGGAGGTCAAACTTTCCTTCTTTGCTGATGACATGATCTTATACTTAGAGAACCCCAAAGACTCAACCACAAGACTCCTAGAAGTCATAAAAAAAAATACAGTAATGTTTCAGGATATAAAATCAATGTCCACAAGTCAGTAGCCTTTGTATACGCCAATAATAGTGAAGATGTGAAGCTAATTAAAGACACAACTCCCTTCACCATAGTTTCAAAAAAAAATGAAATACCTAAGAATGTACCTAACAAAGGAGGTGAAGGACCTCTGTAAAGAAAATTAGGAGGGGAGGAGACAAGATGGCGGACTGAAGCCAGCTTTCCACAGAGGCTCTCGTCCTGAAGGAGAGTTAAGGGAAGAAAATTTAGCAAGTAACCTGATGGATTTGAGCAGAACCAAGAGAGAAAGTCGAAGAACGCACATCAACCCTGCTGAGGACAGCTGTGACCACAAGGATGCAAACAAAAGGTATAAACCCAACACCAAGCAGACGGGAGTCCCCCCTCCCCCATCTGATCGGTTTAAGGGCCCCACGAACAAATGGGCAGAAATCAAAGGCCCTCCCACTACACTCCACGGGAGAGAACTACTGAAATCTGGACCTACCCCCCCACTAGGGTTCCAAGGCATTCTCTTCCCAGGCATAAAAGTGCATAAAACTGTAAATATCCTTTGCATGCAACTCTGACCTCCCAGCCCTCCCTGGGCAGCAATACAACCAGGCATAAAACTGAGTGGGACTGTGTGAGCTCACTACCAGTGGCTCTGGGCTCCCAGCGCTGCACCCACCCCACTCTACGATCTGGAGCCCTGAACGGCAGTGGTGCCTGGCAAAAAACTGACTGGAATTGAGTGCTCGCTACCAGCGGCTCTGGGCCCCCAGTGCTCCGTCCCGGCCCTCACTCTAAGAACTGGAGACCTGAGCGCCAGCGGTGCTGGGCAAAATACTCAGTGGAACTGAATGCTCACTACCAGCGGCTCTGAGCTCCCAGCGCTCCCTTCCATCCCTCGATCTAAGATCTGGAGGCCTGAGCGTCGGGAGTGCTGGGAAAAAAGTGAGTAGAACTGAGTGCTCGCTATGGGAGGCTCTGGGCTCCCAGCACTACCTACCCGCCCTCACTGTGAGATCTGGAGGCCTGAGTGGTGGGAGTGCAGTGCCGGTGCTCCCCTTTGCCCTTACTCTAAGATCTGAAGGCCTGTCCACCTGGGAGTCCACATTCTTGGGGGACTTATCGGGGCATGGACAGTGCCCAACTTTGGCTTGTCAGTGCTAAATCTGGGGCACAAAAAGGAGGATGGGAGAGACCCACATCAGAGCGGCAGTTCCCTGTGGCGGATGTAGCCACACCCCCTGTATCCCTGGGCAACCAGAGGAGGACACCCGTGAGTAAAGGATCTGCCTGACGCGAGTCACAGACCCGGGAAGCTTCCGGGGTGGGGCTGACTCAGAGAGCTGAGACTTTGACCCAGAGTAAGTGCTTCACTGGAGTCAAACAGAAAACAGCTAAAAATAAGACAGAACCACTTAGCCCCCAGAACCACCAGATAGGGCCCCAGTCTCTCAGGCCACAATGCTGTACGTGCACTCAACAAAGCCCCAGGGCAAAAAATAAAGGGAATAAAACAACCATGGGGTGGAATTAGCGGAAAAACTCTGGTAACATGAACAACAAGAATAGATCAACGCCCCCAAGGAAAAGATAAGGTGGATGTAATTGAAGATCCCATTCATAAACAACTGGCTGAGATGTCAGAAATTGAATTCACAATTTGGATTGCAGACAAGATTATTAAAATGGAATTAGGAATCCGAGGAGAAATTCAAAAGTTGTCTCAAGAATTTAACGAATTTAAAGACAAAACCACCAAAGATTTGGACACACTGAAGCAATAATTTGCAGCCCTCAAAGACATAAAAATACAGTAGAATCCCTTAGCAACAGAATGGGCAAAGCAGAAGAAAGGATTTCTGACATTGAAGATTAAGCCTTTGAACGCTCCCAAACTCTCAAAGAGGAAGCGAAATGAGAGCAAAAAACGGAACATTCTCTCAGAGAGCTCTGGGATAACTAAAAGAAGGCAAATATCCGAATCATAAGAATTCCAGAAACAGATGAACAGGTCTCACTGGGCACAGAGGCCCTTCTGCAGGAAATTATGAAAGAGAATTTTCCAGAAATTCCTAGAGAACCTGAAATTCAGAACCCCAGCATGACTCAACCCCAATAAGATATCCACCAGGCATATCATAATTAACTTCACTAAAGTTAATATGAAGGAGAAAAATCTCAAAGCAGCCAGGCGAAAGAAAACAATTATGTTCAAAGGGAAGAACATTAGAATGACTGCAGATCTCTCTGCTGAAACTTTTCAAGCCAGAAGAGGGTGGTCATTGACTTTTAATCTCCTAAAGCAAAATAACTTTCAACCCCAGAACATGTATCCAGCTAAACTGAGTTTCATTTACGATGGAGAAATTAAATACCTATATGATATTCATATGTAGAAGAAATTTGCCATAACCAAAGCAGCTATTCAGGATATTCTCAGACCTATCCTCCATAATGACCAACCCAATCCTCTACTATGAAAGAAAACACACTCAGAAACTTCTGATCAAGCTCCAACTTTCACAATGGTGAAAGGATTAAAAATGTCCACTGGGCTGCTGAAAAACTCGATACCCAAACTTTAATCAAACTTATCAATATTCTCCATTAATGTGAATGGAATAAACTACCCTCGAAAGAGGCATAGGTTAGCTGACTGGATACAAAAACTCAGGCCAGATATTTGTTGCGTACAAGAGTCACATCTTAGCTTAAAAGACAAAAACAGACTCGGGGTGAAAGGATGGTCATCCATATTTCAGGCAAATGGTAATCAGAAAAAAGCAGGTGTGGCAATTTTATTTTGAGATCCAATAGGATTTAAACGAACAAAAGTAAGGAAGGACAAGAATGGTCACTTCATATTTGTTAAGGGCAATACACAATATGATGAGAACTCAATTATTAATATCTATGCACCCAACCAGACTGCAAATGAATATATAAGAAAAACTATAACAGACATGAGCAACTTGATTTCCTCCAACTCCATAATACTCAGAGATTTTAACACTCCTTTGGCAGTGATGGATCAATCCTCCAACAAAAAGCTGAGTAAAGAAATTTTAGATTTAAATCTAACCATCCAGCATTTAGATTTAGCAGACATCTACAGAGCATTTCATCCCAACAAAACTGAATACACATACTTCTCATCAGCCCACGGAACATACTCAAAAATCAATCACATCTTAGGTCACAAATCTAAACTCAGTAAATTTGATGGAATAGAAACTATTCCATGCATCTTCTCAGACCACCATGGAATAAAACTTGAGCTGAGTAACAACAGGAATCTGCCTACTTATACAAAAACATGGAAGTTAAATAACCATATGTGAATGATAGCTGGGTCAGAGATGAGATCAAGAAGGAAATTGCCAAATTTTTGGAACAAAACAATGAAGACACGAACTATCAGAGCCTCTGGGACATTGCAAAGGCAGTTCTAAGAGGGAAATTTATAGCACTGCCAGCCTTCCTCAGGAGAATGGAAAGAGAGGAAATTAGCAACTTAATGGGACATCTCAAGCAACTGGAAATGAAAGAACACTCCAACCCCAAACCCAGTAGAAGAAAAGAAACAACCAAAATCACAGCAGAACTAAATGACATTGAAAAAAAGAATAATACAACAGATAAATCAATCAAAAAGCTGGTTTTTTGAAAAGGTCAACAAAATAGATGAACCTTTGGCCAACCAAATCAGGAAAAAAAAGAGTAAAATCTCTAATCTCATCAATCAGAAATGACAAAGACGAAATAACAACAGACTTCTCAGAAATCCAAAAAATCCTTAATGAATATTACAAGAAACTTTACTCCCAAAATATGAAAATCTGAAAGAAATTGACCGATACTTGGAAGCAAGTCACCTTCCAAGACTTAAACAGAATCAAGTGGAAATGTGAACACGCCCATATCAAGTTTGGAAATAACATCAACCATACAAAACTTCCCCAAAAAGAAAAGCCCGGGACCACATGGCTTCACATCAGAATTCTACCAAACATTTAAAGAGGAATTAGTACCTATATTACTCAAACTGTTCCAAAAGGTAGAAGAAGAAAGAAGACTACACAACACGTTCCATGAAGCAAATATCACCCTGATCCCCAAACCAGGAAAACACCCAACAGGAAAAGAAAATTATAGAACAATATCACTAATGAATATAGATGCAAAAATATTCAACAACATCTTATCAAACAGAATCCAGCAACATATCAAACAAATCATACATCATGACAAAGTTGGTTCTATCCCAGGGTCTCAAGGCTGGTTCAATATACGTAAATCTATAAATGTAATTCAGCACATAAACAAATTAAAAAACAAAGACCATATGATTCTCTCAACTGATGCAGAAAAAACTTTTGATAACATCCAACATCGCTTCAGGATCAGAACACTTAAGAAAATTGGTATAGAAGGGACATTTCTTAAACTGATGGAGACCATCTACAGCAAACCCACAGCCAATATCATATTGAATGGAGTTAAATTGGAATCATTTCCACTCAGATCAGGAACCAGACAAGGCTGCCCATTGTCTCCATTGCTTTTTAACATTGTAATGGAAGTTTTAGCCACAGCAATTAGGGAAGAAAAGGCAATCAAGGGTATCCATATAGGGTCAGAAGAGATCAAACTTTCTCTCTTCGCAGATGATATGATAGTATATCTGAAGAACACTAAAGACTCTACTACAAAACTCTTAGAAGTGATCAAGGAATACAGCAGCGTTTCCGGATACAAAATCAACATTCATAAATCGGTAGCCTTTATATAGTCGACAATAGTCAAGTTGAAAAAACAGTTAAGGATTCTATCCCATTCACAGTAGTGCCAAAGAAGATGAAATATTTGGGAGTTTATCTAACCAAGGACGTGAAAGATCTATATAAAGAGAATTATGAAACTCTATGAAAAGATTTAGCTGAAAATGTTAACAAATGGAAAAATTTACCATGCTCATGGCTGGCAAGAATCAACATTGTTACAATGTCCAAACTACCCAAAACAATATATAATTTCAACGCAATCCCAATTAAAGCTCCACTGTCAAGCGGGGCCCTAGCATGATGTCGGACAGGATGGACATGTAGCCCACCTCTCCCAAGCCACCAGGTGAGAGGAAAGGTGGTCTGGACCTTCCCTGTGTGTGGATTATTGGAGTGGACAGACAGCTGGAGACGCCCAGTGAACTGGCGGATTGCTATATATGAGGGGTAATTTAAAATCACAGACTCTGTTGTAGAGATTCTTCCCTGCTTAGCCGTGACGACCAGCACACCCCTCCCCTACGGAGGTCAGGAGCTTCTAAATGCTGAGAAAACCCAATTGACAAATAATTATTCCTGAACTGAGGGAGGCATCCGAAAGGAGAGCCACTCAAAACCACGGGGAGCTGGGCAAACTTTTGGACAATAGAAGGGAAGGGATGCTGCCTGAGAAACAGACATTTTGAACTACCAAAAAGGGCAGGCACCTTTCCACCAGGCATTGGAGGGGGCTGGCGTTTTAGGCTGTGCGGCGAACTGGCAGGCGCCAATCCAAAAGAGAAACTCTGAACCATAAAACCCAGAATAAGTCCCCCGAATGCTCCAAACCTGGGACCCAGCTTGAAGCCACGGACCCGGATTTGGCTGCTAAACCTGGGAAGCTACTGAAGCAGCGGACACGGCTGTAGCTGCTGAGGCCGTGAACTTGGCTTCAGCCCCGGGAGCCAGCTACAATAGATAAAACCACAAGCCCACCAACGACCACTTGAACTCAGCACCACTCTCCCTACAGCCGATTGCAGTCACCAGTTTGCAGGAGAACCTGGGAACAGAGTGGAAAGACTTGAGAAGTGTGGACACCTGCACTGAGTGGGAAGGTTGCTCGCAAGTGCTG
Organism: Nycticebus coucang; assembly: GCF_027406575.1. Lineage (NCBI taxonomy): Eukaryota > Metazoa > Chordata > Mammalia > Primates > Lorisidae > Nycticebus > Nycticebus coucang. Next base: position 82,875,183 of record NC_069804.1, read on the forward strand.
TCTGGAAAAGAACGGCCGAGGTTACACAATTCTTAGGCGAAAAACATTTGTAGAAATTCCAAAATGGCGATCTGCCATGGAAGGTGGTTACCATGGTAACAGTATAAACTGTAAATCAGTTATAAGCCTCAGAACGACTCACAGCACCTCCTGTTGTCCAGAAAGTATATTGAAGTATGAATATATTCCTACGAGAGTTGATCCCTACAGCAGACATACAGATAAATATAGGTATATTTCTACACGCAAGATATTTTTGTAGTTGGTGGCTTTTTTGGGGGGGGGGTTTCATGGGGTTTTTTTCTTTTGTTTGTTCTGTTTTTGTCTGTTTTTTCCTCATCATTTTGTTAGAGGAGATTTCGATAATTTTTTATTATTACTTTTATATAAATATATTTTTTATTTCTATGTCTTCTAATTTTAATTTCTTCTTTCTTCTCATTTAACATTCCTAATAACACAACTTTTTCTCTCTATTTTTTCCTTTCTTTCAATTATTTTACAATTATCACTATTTTTGTTGCAGTTGTTCTTATATTGCTGTTGTCGTAGCTGTTACCTGTATGTCTATGTGTTTCCATCTGTCTCTGTATCTATGGGCCCGTGTACCTGGTAACATCTGTATCTGCTTATTTGTTCATTTGGTCTCAATGAGCTTGGTGTTACAACCTGCAACTCTGAGCTCCTAACGCTCCCCTCCACTCTCACTCCATGATCTGGAGACTTGTACCCCCAGGAGTCCAGATTCTTGGGTGAACTCTTGAGAGGTGCAGACAGGACCTGGACTGCAGCTGGCCAGTGCTGACTCAGTAGCAAAGGACTGAGAAGACGATGATCGGCTAAGAGGGAATTACACTGGAGCGGTGGTGCCCCGAGGTGCAGAGCAACAGCAGTCTTCAGCAATAAAAAGGCCCGCTCCCAGATATCCCAAACTCTCTCCTCCTATCTTCCTGGGCAAACAGATGAGGCCGAGCATCTTCTCAGATGGCAACCACCATGGAAGAGACCTGGGACCGAAACACAGGCCCCATGAGTAAGGGTCTGCCTGAGGCAGCATTGACCCGGGTGGAACACGGGGACTAGAAAACATACCCGCAGAGCCGGGAAACTCCCAAGGTGGGGCTGATACAGAGGACTGCTTAACTGAGCATAAGATGCACCTGGCCCTCAGGGGATCACCAGCCTAAAGACAAAGGAGGACAAGAGGCTGCAGCCAACAACTTATCGTGCTGCGAATACAAACCCACAGGACTAAAGGCAGGGCCTCAGGCACAGGTTCTGTGAACTCAAATCAGCCTCTCTTCTGAAGAAGAATGTAGCAGGGTCAGAAACAAACTCCCACAGGGTTGTTCCCTTCACCCAGTAACATAAACTATGAGTGGGGCTGGAACTGAGTGAACACCTCCAGCCTCCATCAAGTGCCTGAGGTTGACAGGCCGCACCAACCCCTGCTGGATAAAGACAGAGAGTAAGGGCCCAGATTAGCAGACACAGACTACCCTGTCACTTAGGCAGGTGCAAACCCCTGGAGTATCTGCTTACTGCAGACAACTGACTGGGTCACAACTCTGTGGGGCTAGCAGCGACTGTGTGTGACAGAGCTTCAAGGTGGGGAAGGAGGCATCAATCTTCCCAGACTGATCTATTTACTGGGTGGCTCTTCCTGACTTCACGCAGCACTGGAGCAAGCCATATTAGAGCAGTCACCAGACCCCTGTGATCCAGTTACCAGGGACTTCTTTAAATATCCCACCCAAGGCAGCTGCTGACTGAGACAATTGACTTGGACATTTGAACTGAGCCATTCACCTGGGGACTATCCAGGTGGTGCCCTGGGTGTGTGGTTGTAGGAAGGTTTGATTTTCCATTTCCATTTGTTGCCTGTGGTGTGTGGGGTGACTTAATTGCTGGTATTTCTCCACAGCTGAGACTTCAACCCAGAGTAACTGTTTCACTAGGGTCAAATAGAAACCAGCTGAAAATAAGACAGAACCCACTTATCCCCTCTACACCAAACAGTGCCCCAGTATCTCAGGCCACAGCACTGTACGGGTCCTCGACAAAACACCAGGGGAGAAATCAAAGGGAGTAAAACAATCATGGGGTGGAATCAGCGGAAAAACTCTGGTAACATGAATAACCACAATAGATCAATCCCCCCAAGGAAAGATACGGCAGATGTAATTGAAGATCCCATTCACAAACAACTGGCTGAGATGTCAGAAATTGAATTCCGAATTTGTATGGCAAAGAAGATTAACAAAAGGGAACTAGGAATTCGTGGAGAAATTCCAAAGCTGTCTCAAGAATTTAACAAACTTAAAGACAAAACCACCAAAGACGTAGACACACTGAAGCAAGAATTTGGAGCCCTCAAAGATATGAAAAATACAGTAGAATCCCTTACCAACAGAATGGTCCAAGCAGAAAAAGGATCTCCGACATCAAAAATAAAGCCTTTGAACACTCACAAACTCTCAAAGAGGAAGAGAAATGGAGAGCAAAAATGGATCACTCTCTCAGAGAGGTCTGGGATAACTCGAAGAAGGCAAATATACGACTCATAGGAATTCCTGAAACAGATGAATTGGCCTCACTGGGCGCAGAGGCCCTCCTGCATGAAATTATGAAAGACAATTTTCCAGACATACCTAGAGAACCTGAAATTAAGATAGCAGATAGCTTCAGAACCCCAGCAATACTCAACCCCAATAAGACATCCCCCAGGCATATCATAATTAACTTCACAAAAGTTAATATGAAGGAGAAAATTCTAAAAGCGGCCAGGCAAAAGAGAACTATTACCTTCAAATTCATTAGAATGAATGCAGATTTCTCTGCTGAAACTTTTCAAGCCAGAAGAGGGTGGTCATCTATGTTTAATCTCCTCAAGCAAAATAACTTTCAACCCCGGATCTTGTACCCAGGTAAACTGAGTTTCATTTATGATGGAGAAATTAAATACTTTAATGACATTCATGAGCTAAACAAATTTGCCATAACCAAAGCAGCTCTTCAGGATATTCTGAGACCTATCCTCCGTAATAACCAACACAGTCCTCTACCACAAAACTAAACTCACTCAGAACGTTCTGATCAAACTCCAACTTCCACGATGGCAAAAGGATTAAAAATGCCCACTGGACTTTCGAAAAACTCAATACCAAAAATTTTACCAAACTTATCAATACTCTCCATTAATGTGAATTGTTTAAACTGCCCTCTAAAGAGACATAGGTTAGCTGACTGGATACAAAAACTCAGGCCAGACATTTGTTGCATACAAGAGTCACATCTTAACTTAAAAGGCAAATACAGACTCACAGTGAAAGGATGGTCATCCATATTTCAGGCAAATGGTAACCAGATAAAAGCAGGTATTGCAATTTTATTTGCAGACACAATAGGCTTTAAACCAATAAAAGTAAGGAAGGACATGAATGGTCACTTCATATTTGTTAAGGGTAAGACTGAATATGATGAGATCTCAATTATTAATATCTATGCAGCCAACCACAATGCACCTCAATATATGAGAGAAACTCTAACAGACATGAGTAACTTGATTTCCTCCAACTCTATAATAGTCAAAGATTTTAACACTCCTTTGGCAGTGATGGACTGATCCTCCAACAAAAAGCTGAGTAAAGAAATTCTAGATTTAAATCTAACCATCCAGCATTTAGATTTAGCAGACATCTTCAGAACAATTCATTCCAACAAAACTAAATACACATACTTCTCATCAGCTCAGAGAACTTACTCCAAGATCGATCACATCTTAGGTCACAAATCTAACCTCAGTAAATTTAAAGGAATAGAAATTATTCCATGCATCTTCTCGGACCACCATGGAATAAAACTTGAGATGAGTAACAACAGGAATCTGCATACTCATACAAAGACATGGAAGTTAAATAACCTTATGCTGAATGATAGCTGGGTCAGAGATGTGATCAAGAAGGAAATTGCCAAATTTCTGGAACAAAACGACAATGAAGACACAAACTATCAGAACCTCTGGGACACCGCGAAGGAAGTTCTAAGAGGGAAATTTATAGCACTGCAAGCCTTCCTCAGGAGAATGGAAAGAGAGGAAGTAAGCAACTTAATGGGACATCGCAAGAGACTGGAAATGGAAGAACACTCAAACGCCAAATACACTAGAAGAAAAGAAATAACCAAAATCAGAGCAGAACTAAAAGAAATTGAAAACAAAAGAATAATACAACAGATCAATAAATCAAAAAGCTGGTTTTATGATAAGGTCAACAAAATAGATAAAACTGTGGCCAACCTAAACAGGAAAAAAAGAGAAAAATGTCTAATCTCATCAATCAGAAATAAAAACGACGAAATAACAACAGACTACACAGAAATACCAAAAATCCTTAATGAACATTACAAAAACTTTATTCTCAGAAATACGAAAATCTGAAGGATATTGACCGTTACTTGTAAGCACGTCACTTTCCAAGACTTAACCAAAATCAAGTGGAAATGTTGAACAGACCCAGATCAAGTTAGGAAATAACATCAACCATACAAAATCTCCCCAAAAAGAAAAGCCCGGGACCAGATGGTTTTACATCAGAATTCTACCAAACCTTCAAAGAGGAATTAGTACCTATATTACTCAACCTGTTCCAAAAGGTAGAAAAAGAAGGAAGACTACCCAACACGTTCTTTGAAGCAAACATCACCCTGATCCCCAAACCAGGAAAAGACCCAACAAGAAAAGAAAGTTATAGACCAATATCGCTAATGAATATAGATGCAAAAATATTCATCAAGATTCTAACAAATTATACATAACGACCAAGTTGGTTTTATCCCAGGGTCTCAAGGCTGGTTCAATATATGTAAATCTATAAATGTAATTCAGCACATAAACAAATTAAAAAACAGACCATATGATTCTCTCAATCCATGCAGAAAAAACTTTTAATAACATCCAACGTCCCATCATGATCAGTACACTTAAGAAAATTGGTCTAGAAGGGACATTTCTTAAATGGATAGAGGCCATCTACAGCAAACCCACAGCCAATATCATATTGAATGGAGTTAAATTGGAATCATTTCCACTCTGATCTGGAACCAGACAAGGCTGCCCATTGTCTCCATTGCTCTTTAACATTGTAATGGAAGTTTTAGCCACAGCAATTAGGGAAGAAAAGGCGATCAAGGGTATCCACATAGGGTCGGAAGTGTTCAAATTTTCGCTCTTCACAGATGGTATGATTGTATATCTGGAAAATACTAGGGACTCTACTACAAAACTCTTAGAAGTGATCAAGGAATATAGAAGCGTCTCAGGTTACAAAATCAACATTCATAAATCGGTAGCCTTTATATATACCAACAATAGTCAAGGTGAAAAAACAATTAAGAACTGTATCCCATTCACAGTAGTGCCAAAGAAGATGAAATACTTGGGAATTTATCTAACAAAGGACGTGAAAGATCTATATAAAGAGAACTAAGAAGCTCTAAAAAAAGAGATAGCTGAGAATTTTAACAAATAGAAAAATACACCATGCTCATGGTTGGGAAGAATCAACATTGTTAAAATGTCCATACTACCCAAAGCAATATATAATTTCAACGCAATCCCCATTAAAGCTCCACTGTTGCACTTTAAATATCTTGAAAAACAATACTTCTTTTTATATGGAATCAGAAAACACCTCGAATACCCAAGACATTACTCAAAAATAAAAACAAAGCAGGAGGAATCACGCTACCAGACCTCAGACTATACTACAAATCGATAGTGATCAAAACACCATGGTACTGGCACAAAAACAGAGAAGTAGACGTCTGGAACAGAATAGAGAACCAAGAGATGAATCCAGCTAATTACTGTTATTTAATCTTTGACAAGCCAATTAAAAACATTCAATGGAAAAATGATTCCCTATTTAACAAATGGTGCTGGGTGAACTGGCTTACAACCTGTAGAAGACTGAAACTGGACCCACACCTCTCACGATTAACCAAGATAGACTCTCACTGAATTAACGCTTTAAACCTAAGGCATGAAACTATAAAAATACTAGAAGACAGTGCAGGGAAAACCCTTAAAGAAATTGGGTTGGGCGAGTTTTTCATGAGAAGGAACCCCCAGGCAATTGAAGCTGTTTCAAAAATACACTATTGGTTCTTGATCAAACTAAATTCTTCTGCACAGCCAAGAACACAGTAAGTAAAGCAAGCAAACAGCCCTCAGAATGAGAAAATATATTTGCAGGTTATGTCTCTGACAAAGGTTTAATAACCAGAATCCATAGAGAACTCAAACTCATTAGCAAGAAAAGAACAAGGGATCCCATCGCAGGCTGGGAAAGGACTTGAAGAGAAACGTCTCTGAAGGAGACAGGCACACAGCCTTCAGACATATGAAAAAATGCTCATCAGGCGGTGCCTGTGCCTCAGTGAGCCGGGCACGGGCCCCATATATCGAGGGTGGCCGTTTCAAACATAGCCCCGGCCAAACTGCAACAAAAAAATAGCCGGGCATTGTGGCAGGCGCCTGTATTCCCAGCTACTCGGGAGGCTGAGGCAGGAGAATCACCTAAGCCCAGGAATTGGAGGTTACTGTGAGCTGTGTGATGCCACGGCACTCTACCGAGGGCAATAAACTGAAACTATGTCTCTACAAAAAAAAACAAGAAGAAGAAAAAATGCTCATCATCTTTAATCATTAGAGAAATGCTAATCAAAACTACTTTGAGATATTGTCTAACTCCGGTGAGACTAGCCTACATCACAAAATCCCAAGACCAGAGATGTTGGCGCAGATGTGGAGAATTGGCACAGAATTGCAAAAAAGGGAACACTTTTGCACTGCTGGTGGGAATGCAAATTAATGAATTCCTTTGGGAAAGAGATTTGGAGAATACTTAGAGATCTAAAAACAGATCTGCCATTCAATCCTGTAATCCCACTACTGGAGATATAACCAGAAGACCAAAAATCACATCATAACTAAGATATTTGTACCAGAATGTTTATTGCAGCCTTATTCATAATTGCTAAGTCATGGAAAAAGCCCAAGTGCTCATCGATCCACGAATGGAATAGTAAATTGTGGTATATGTACACCATGGAATATTATGCAGCCTTAAAGAAAGATGGAGACTTTACCTCTTTCATGTTTACATGGATGGAGCTGGAGCATATTCTTCTTAGTAAAGTATCTCAAGAATGGAAGAAAAAGTACTCAATGTACACAGCCCTACTATGAAACTAATTTAGGGTTTTCACATGAAAACTATAACCCAGTTACAACCTAAGAATAGGGGGAATGGGGAAAGGGATTGGAGGGAGGAGGGAGGTATGTATAAGGAAGGGGATTGGTGGGATTACATCACCGGTGCATCTCGCGAGGGTATATGTGAAACTTGGTATATATGGAATGTAAGTGTCTTGGCACAGTAAATGAGAGAATGCCAGGAAGGCTATGCTAACCAGTGTGATGAAAGTGTTTCAGACTTTCTGTGAAGCTAGTGAATGATGCCCCATGATCATATCAATGTACACACTATGATTTAATAAAGTAAAGTCAGAGGAAACAAAAAAAAGTTGTCTCAAAAATTTAACGAATTTAAAGACAAAACCACCAAAGATTTTGACGCACTGAAGCAAAAATTGTAGCCGTCAAATATCTAAAAAAAATACAGTAGAATCCCTCAGTAACAGAGTGCACCAAGGAGAAGAAAGGATTTCTGACATTTAAGACAAGCCTTTGCATACTCCCAAACTCTCAACGAGGAAGAGAAATAGAAAGGAAAATTGGATCATTCTCTCAGAGAGCTATGGGATAATTCAAATAAGGCTAATATCCACCTCATTGGAATCCCTGAAAGTGATGAAGTGGCCTTGCAAAGCACCAAGGTCCTTCTCCATGAAATTATGAAAGAGAATTTTCTGGACATGCCAAGAGATTCTGAAATTCAGATAGCAGACACTTTCAGAACCCCAGCACGACTCAAACCAAATAAGACATCCCCCAGGAATATCATAATTAACTTCACTAAAGTTAATATGAAGGATTAAATTCTGAAAGAAGCCAGACGAAAGAAATCCGTTACCTACACAGGGAAAAAAATTAGAATGATGGCAGATCGCTCTGCTGAAACATTTCAAGCCACAAGAGGGTGGTCATTGACTTTTAATCTCCTAAAGCAAAATAACTTTCAAACCTGGATCCTGTATCCTGCTAAACTAAGTTTCATTTATGATGGAGAAATTAAATACTTAAAGACATTCACATGTTGAAAAAATTTGCCGTAACTAAACCAGCTCTTCAGGATATTCTCAGACCTATCCTCCATAATGACCAGCCCAATCCTCTACCACAAAAGTAAACTCACTCAGAAACTTTTAATCAAACTCCAACTTCCACAGTGGTGAAAGGATTAAAAATGTCCACTGGACTTTCAAAAAACTCAATAAACAAAATTTTACCAGACTTTACAATGTTGTCCATTAATGTGAATGGCTGAAACTGTCCTCTAAAGAGGCACAGGTTAGCTGACTGGATGTAAAAACTCAGGCCAGATATTTGCTGCATATAAGAGTCACATCTTACCTTAAACGATAAATATAGACTCCGGGTGAAAGAATGGTCGTCCATATTTCAGGCAAATGGTAATCAGAAAAAAGCAGATGTTGCAATTCTATTTGAAGACACAATAGGCTTTAAGCCAACAAAAGGAACGAAGGATAAGTATGGTCACTTCATATTTGTTAAGGGTAAAACTCAATATGATGAGATTTCAATTATGAATATTATGCACCCAAACAGAATGCGCCTCAATTTATAACAGAAACTCTTTTCTTTCTTTCTTTCTTTTTTTTTTTTTGCAGTTTTGGCCAGGGTTGGGTTTGAACCCGCCACCTCTGGCATATGGGGCCAGCACCCTACCCCTTGAGCCACAGACACCACCCTATAAGAGAAACTCTAACAGATATGAGCAACTTGATTTCCTCCTGCTCCATAACAGTCAGAGATTTCAACACTCCTTTGTCAGTGTTGGATAGATCCTCCAAAAGGAAGCTTATCAAAGAAATTTTAGATGAAATCTAACCATCCACCATTTGGATTTAGCAGATATCTACATAACATTTCATCCAAACAAAACTGAATACACATACTTCTCATCCACCCACGGAACATGTCTAAAATTGATCACATCTTAGGTCACAAGTCTAACCTCAGTAAATTTAAAGGAATAGAAATTATTCCCTGCATCTTCTCGGACCACAATGGAATAAAAGTTGAACCCAGTAACAACAGGAATCTGCATACTCATTCAAAAACATGAAAGTTAAATAACCTTCTGCTGAATGATAACTGGGTCAGAGATGAGATTAAGAAAAGAATTGTCAAATTTTTGGAACAAAACAACAATGAAGACTCAAATTATCAGAACCTCTGGGATACCACAAAGGCAGTCCTAAGAGGGAAATTTATAGCACTGAAAGCCTTCCTCAAGAGAATGGAAAGAGAGAAAGTTAATAACTTAATGGAACTTATCAAGCAACTGAAAAAGGAAGATCATTCCAACCCCAAACCCAGTAGAAGCAAAGAAATAACCAAAATGAGAGCAGAATTAAATGAAATTGAAAACAAAAGAATTATACAACAGATTAATAAATCAAAAAGTTGGTTTTTTGTAAAGGCCAATAAAGTAGATAAATCTTTGGCTAACCAAACCAGGAAAAAAAAACTAAAATCTGTAATCTCATCAATCAGAAATGACAAAGACAAAATGACAACAGACTCCTCAGGAGTTCAAAAAATCCTTAATGAATATTACAAGAAACTCTATTCTCAGAAATATGGAAATCTGAAGGAAATTGACCAATACGTGGAAGCATGGCACCTTCCAAGATGTATCCAGAATCAAGTGAAAATGTTGAACAGGCCTATATCAAGTTCTGAAATAGCATCAACCATACAAAATCTCTATAGAAAGAAAAGCACAGGACCAGATGGCTTCAAGTCAGAATTCTACCAAACCCTTAAAGAGGACCTAGTACCTATATTACTCAACCTGTTCAAAAATGTAGAAAAATAAGGAAGTCTACCCAACACGTTCCTTGAAGCAAACATCACCCTGATTCCCAAACCAGGAAAAGAACCAACAAGAAAAGAAAATTATAGACTAATATCACTAATGAATATAGATGCAAAAAGATCCAACAAGATCCTAACAAACAGAATCACGCAACACTTCAAACAAATTATACATCATGACCAAATCGGTTTTATCCCAGGGCCTCAAGGCTGGTTCAATATACATAAATCTATAAGTATAATTCACCACATAAACAAATTTAAAAACAAAGACCATATGATTCTCTCAATTGATGTAGAAAAAGCTTTTCGTAATATCCATCATCCCTTTATGATCAAAATATTTAAGAAAATTCGTATAGAAGGGGCATTTCTTAATCTGATAGTGGCCATGTACAGCAAACCAACAGCCAATATCGTATTGAATGGAGTTAAATTGAAATCATTTCCACTCAGATCAGCAACCAGACAAGGCTGCCCATTGCCTCCACTGCTCTTTAACACTGTAATGGAAGTTTTAGTCATCACAATTAGGGAAGAAAAGGTGATCGAGGGTTTCCATATATGGTCAGAGAGATTAACCTTTCACTCTTTACAGATGATATGATTGTATACCTGGAAAACACCAGGTATCCTACTACAAAACTCTTAGAAGTGATCAAGGAATACAGCACCGTCTCAGGTTACAAAATCAACATTCATAAATCGGTAGCCTTTATACATACCGACAATAACCAAGCCGAAAAAACAGTCAAGGACTCTATTTCTTTCACAGTAGTGCCAAAGAAGATAAAATATTTGGGAGTTCATCTAACAAAAGATGTGAAAGATCGCTATAAAGAGAACTATGAAACTAATAAAAGAAATAGCTGAAAATGTTAACAAATGGAAAAACAAACCATGCTCATGGCTGGGAAGAATAACATTGCTAAAATGTCCATACTACCCAAAGTAATGTACAATTTTAATGCAATCCCTTTTAAAGCTCCACTGACATACTGTAAAGATCTTGAAAAAATAATACTTCATTTTATATGGAATCAGAAAAAACTTGAGAAATTTTGCGAAGATGGTGAACTGAAGCCAGCTTTCCACAGAGGCTCCCGGCCTGAAGGAGAGTTAAGGGATGAAAATTTAACAAGTAACCTGATGGATTCAAGCAGCAACAAGCGAGAAAGTTGAAGAACGCACATCAACCCCACTGAGGAGAGCTGCGACCACAAGGACACAAACAAAAGGTACAAAACCCAACCAACAAGTGGACGGGAGTCTCCCCTCCCCATCTGATCAGATTAAGAACCCCACAAACAAACGGGCAGAAATCAAAGGCCCTTCCACTACACTTCACAGGAGAAACCTACTAAAATCTGGACCTACCTCCGTTACTTGGGTGCCTAGGTGTTCTTCTGCCAGACATAAAACTGTATAAACCTGTAAATACCCTTTACCGGCAACTCTGAGCTCCCAGCACTTCCCTCCACTCTCTCTGAGGTCTAAAAGCCTGTCCCCCAGGAGTTCGGATTCTTGGGTGACTTCTAGAGGGGACAGGACAGTCCTTGAGCTGTGGTTGGTCAGCACTGATTCTGGGGCATGGAAGAGAGGTGAGGTCAGCAGAGGGTGACCCTCACCAGGGTGGCGCTTCCCTGAGCTGTGGTGCAGCAGCCCTCCTTGGGCAACACTACAACCAGGCATAAAACTGACCGGAACTGTGGGACCTCGCTAACAGTGGCTCTGGGCTCCCGGCGCTCCCCCAGCCCTCGCTCTGTGGTCTGGAGACCTGAGTGCCTGCCGTGTGGCCGGAAAGGAACTGGGTCGAACTGAGTCTGTTCGCTGCCGGCGGCTCTGAGCTCCAGCTGCTTCCCCCACCCCGCCCTCGCTCTGAAGCCTGAAGGCTTGAGCTGCAGCACTGCAGCTTGGCAAGAGACCAGGAGGGAGCTGAGTGTGTTTGGTGCCGATGGCTCTGGGCTCCTGGCATTCCCCCCACCCTTGCTCTGTGGTCTGGAGATCTGAGCACCTGCTGTGTGGCCGGGCAAGGAACTGGGTCAAGCTGAGTCTTTTCGCTGCCAGCAGCTCTGAGCTCCAGCTGCTCCCTCCACCCCGCCCTCACTCTGAAGCCTGAAGGCTTGAGCTGCGGTGCTGCAGCCGGGTGAGAGACTCTGGGCTCTGGGCTCTGGGCTCCTGGCTCTCCCCTGGCCCTCACTCTGTGATCTGGAGACCTGAGCACCTGCCGGGCAGCCAGGCAATGAACTAAGTGGAAATGAGTGTGTTCACTGCTGGCGGCCCTGGGCTTCTACCGCTCCCCACACCTCGCCCTCACTCTGAAACCTGGAGGCTTGGGTTGCAGCGGTGCAGTGGAGCTAAAAATTGGGAGGAACAGAGTGTGCTCGCTGACGGTGGCTCTGGGCACCCAGTGCCCCAATCCACCCTCACTCTGGAATCTGGAGGCCTGTCCTCCGGGAGTAAATAACCAAGAGAAAAAAAAAAGAAGAAAAAACCTCCAATATCCAAGACATTACTCAGAAATAAAAACAAAGTAGGAAGAATCACGCTACCAGACTTCAGACTATACTAAAAATCGATAGATCAAAGCAGCATGGTACTGGCACAAAAACAGAGAAGCAGATATCTGGAACAGAATAGAGAACCAAGAGATGAATCCAGCTACTTACCGTTATTTGATCTTTGACAAGCCAATCAAAAGCATTCAGTGGAGAAATGATTCCCTATTTAATAAATGGTGCTGTGTGAACTGGCTGGCAACCTGTAGAAGACTGAAACTGGACCCACACCTTTCACCATTAACTAAGATAGACTCTCATTGGATTAAAGATTTAAACTGAAGACATGAAACTATAAAAATTCTAGAAGAGAGTGCAGGGAAAACCCTTGAAGAAATCAGTCTGTGCAAGTATTTTATGCGGAGGACCCCCCGGGCAATTGAAGCAGCTTCAAAAATACACTACTGGGACCTGATCAAACTAAAAGGCTTCTGCACAGCCAAGAACACAGTAAGTAAAGCAAGCAAACAGCCCTCAGAATGGGAGAAGATATTTGCAGGTTATGTCTCCGACAAAGGTTTAATAACCAGAATCCATAGAGAACTCAAACATATAAGCAAGTAAAGAACAAGCGATCTTATCACAGGCTGGACAAGGGACTTGAAGAGAAACATCTCTGAAGAACACAGGCGCATGGCCTACAGACATTTGAAAAAATGCTCGTCATCTTTAATTTTCAGAGAAATGCAAATCAAAACTACTTTTAGCTATCAGCTAACTCCAGTAAGATTAGCCCATATCACAAAATCCCAAGACCAGAGATGTTGGCATGGATGTGGAGAAAAGGGAACACTTCTACACTACTGGTGGGAATGCAAATTAATACATTCCTTTTGGAAAGATGTGTGGAGAACACTTGGAGATCTAAAAATAGATCTGCCATTTGATCCTATAATTCCTCTACTACGCATATATCCAGAAGACCAAAAATCACATTATAACAAAAATATTTGTACCAGAATGTTTATTGCAGCCCAATTCATAATTTCTAAGTCATGGAAAATGCCCAAGTGCCCATCAATCCACAAATGGACTAATAAATTGTGGTATATGTACACCATGGAATATTATGCAACCTTAAATATTATGTATGGAGCTGGAACATATTCTTCTTACCCTGTTTCCCCCAAAAGAAGACAGTGTCTTATTTTAAGGTGTGCTCCCAAAGATGCACTAGGTCTTATTTTCAGGGGACTCCTTATCTTTCCTGTAAGTAGGTCTTATTTTCGGGGAAACGGGGTAGTAAAGTATCTCAAAAATGGGGGGAAAAAACTAGCCAATGTACTCAGCCCTACTATGAAACTAATTTATGGCTTTCACATGAAAGCTATAACCCAGTTATAACCTATGAATAGGGGGAAGGGGAGAAGTAGGGGAAGAAAGGGGGAGGATGGGCGGAGGGAGTGTGATTGGTGGGATTACACCTGCGGTGCGTCTTTCAAGGGTACATGTGAAACTTAGTAAATGTAGAATATAAATGTCTTAACACAATAACTAAGAAAATGCGAGGAAGTCTATGTTAACCAGTGTGATAAAAATGTGTCAAACAGTCTATAAAACCAGTGTATGGTGCCCCCGATCACATTACTATACACAGCTATGGTTTAATAATAAAAAATAAACATTAACTGGAGAGCACTATACTCAGTATTCTTTAGGTGAAATGTTCTGTATATTCCTATTAAGGCCATTTGTTCTAGAGTCATGTTTAAATCCATCATTTCTTTTTTCGTTTCTGCTTAAATTATTTGTCAAGTTGTGTCAGTGGGATGTTGAAGTCTGTACCTATTATGATCTTGCAGGATATCATATTGGTTATGTTTCTTTTTATATATCTGGAAGTATTTATGTTGGGTGCATAGATATATAGGATTAAAATGTCTTCTTGTTGTATTGTTTCCTTGACTGGTGTATAGTATCCATCTTTGTCTTTCTTTACTTTAGATGCTTTACATCCACTTGCATCTGCAAACTAGATTGCTATCTGCTTTCTTCTGATTTCCATTTGCCTGAAATATTGTTTTACATCCCTAGACCCTGAGCCTTGTTTTTTCCTTGGAGGGCAAATATTTTTTTCTGAGGACAGCACATACTTGTCTTGTGTCTTTTTTTCTGGTCATCCAGCCTCTGCCTCTTCATTGGGGAAAATTAAAGCCACTGACATTTATCGTGAGAATTCATACACATGGTGGAGTTCTGTTCATGTTGTTTTGTGGTGGTCACTTGCTTAATTTATATCTGGAGTCATTGTGAAAGCTAGGCTCTGTCCTTTAGTTTCCACATGTCTTTACATTGCTTGTGGTCCATCGTGATGGTCTATGTATAGTATGGTCTGTATATTTCCTGCAGAGCTGGGCTTGTAGTGGCAAATTTCCTCAGTGTTTGTTTGTCAGTAAAAAATTTGATTTCTCCATCAAGCATAAAATTTAATTTAGTAGGATACAGAATCAGAGGCTGAAAGTTGTTTTGTTTAAGAAAATTAAAGACAGATGACCACCCTCTTCTAGCTTGTAAAATTTCTGCTAAAAAAGCTCGCTGACACCTAAACTTTTTGCCCTAGTATGTAAGATATTGCTTGCACTGGGCTGCTTGCAGAATTATCTCTTTCATTTTGACTTTGGCCGAGTTAATTACAATATGTCTAGGATAGCTTTGTTGGTATTGGGTTGTCCTGGACTTCTTATAACTATCCAGTATTTGTATGTCTGAGTGTCCGGAAATGCTTGGGGATTTCTCCACACTGATGTCTTCAAACAGAGCTTCTATAATCTTTGTACTCTCTACTTCTCCTTTAGGGATACCTATGATTCATATGTTTGTATGCTTTGTGTAGTACCATGTGTGTCTAAAAGATCGCTCTGATTTTGCTTTTCTCTTTTCTGCCTCTTTTAATGATTAGGTTAGCTCAATAGTGCTGTCTTGAAGCTCTGAGGTTCTTTCTTCTCCATATTATACTGTCTTGCTAAAACACTAATGTGTTTTGAAACTCCTTGAATGCCTCTTTAATTCCTTAATCTCCATTCTATCTTCCCTGATAATATCCAGACCCTTAGTGACTTTCTCTTCAATTTCATTGAGTTCTTGATGTATTTCTTGGACTTCCATTACCATTTTCTTTTCTATTCTATTCATCTTATTTACCATCCATATTTTGAATTTTATTTCTGTCATCTCTAGAAATTCTTTACAGATGGCATTTTCAGCTGTAGATCCATTGTAATCCCTTGGGGGAGTTGTTCTGCTCTGAATTTTTATCTTGCCAAGGTTGATTTCACCCCATGTGTGCTTTCTATTTGTTTTTCTTTTTTAACTTAAAAAGTTATGGTTTCCCTGAATTGTAGTTGAGAGATATTCTGGTTGGCTTGATTAGACAACTAATAAGAGGTAATTAATTAGCTTCTGCTTCCTCCTGTGGCCCTTCCCACTCACAGCCTAACAAAGGTGCCTTTCAGGACTACACAGGTAAGTGGTCCCTGTAGACCAGCCTTCTTTCTTCTAAGTTAGGAAAGGAGGAGCTTGGGGTAGGGCTTCACATGAAGCAGTGCACAAATGGCAGGGGAAACTGTCCAAGTGGTGGTGTTTGAACCAGACAGGTGAAAGCCAGGCATTACCATGGTACTGGTCAACCAGCAACAGATTATATAAACTGCAGAATCCTGCTGTGGTTGGAGGGGAATCCACAACTTCCAGTATGTCTCTTAGAATCTGCTTGTGTGGACTTTCTGGAAGCCTCAGGTTCGCATAGTGTAGAAGTCCCCTGAGTTCCCGTCAGATATGGTGGGAAGGCAGAGCCCACCTTTCTTTGCTGTTCCTATGTCCTGCCCACTGTACAAGCAGCCATTCCCACCAAATGCCAGTTGTAGAGAAGCTGGCTTGAACAGGGCTTGCTTTCGTAATTGCTATGGGGGTAGGAAATGGTCCTAATTTCCTTCACTGTGTCAGTGCTGGGGCAGTAGGCTTGCCCTCTGAGGCTGTCTGAGGTGGGTTTGTCTTCCAAACACACCCACCCAGACTAGCTGACTGGACCTGAAATTGCTTTCTATTCTGTCAGAGAAGAGGGGTGGTTCAGAGGGGGAATTACCTAGGTTTAGGAAAGCTGGGTCTCTGGTCCCTTGTGGTACACCCCCTGGGGTGAATGTTCCTATGGTTTACTGCTCAAGGAGAGCTAATGGATGGAAAGAGGGGCCCCTTCATCCTATTTTGTTGGGTCCAGGCTCCTCCAAATTTAGTCCACTCTGTGAGTGTCCTCTGCCCTCTCTCTTCCTCTTTCTCATCTTCTTTCTTGCAGTTCCTCTCAGTGGGGTTGCTGAATACCTTTATGTCCTCTTCCTGAAATCTACTCCTCAATTTCAATTGCTTCAAGTTCACTTCAGTCCAATCTTACTCCTTACTCCTTCTACACAGTCTGATGAGAGTTGCCTAGAGTTGGCCATCTTGCACCCTTCCTCTCTCCCACCTCCCTCTCTTCCTTCTTTCTTCTTTCTGTTTTGATTAAAGTCATCCTAACAAGTGTGAAGTTATCTCATTGTGGTTTTGATTTACATTTCCCAAATCATTCGACATGTTAAGTACTATTTCACATATCTCTTGGCTACTGGTATATCTTTTTATTTTATTTATTTATTTATTTTTTTGAGAAATGTCTATTCGATCTCTTTGCCCATTTTAATGGGGTATGTTTATGTGTTATTTATGGTTGAGTTGTAGGAGAGGAGTTCCTTACTTATATATTTTGGATATTAACCCTTTATCAGACATGTTGTTTGCAAATAAATTTTCCCATTCTGTAGGTTGCCTTTTCATTTTGTTGATTGTTTTGCAGAAACTTTTTAGTTTGAAATATTTCCCCTGTCCATTTTCTTTTTTTTTTTTTATTTTTTATTGTTGGGGATTCATTGAGGGTACAATAAGCCAGAGGGTAAAGTCCCTCTTGCAATCATGTTTTGCCCCCATAAAGTGTGACACACACCAAGGCCCCATTCCCCTGTCCATTTTCACCATGGTTACTTGTACTTTTTATGTCATATCCAAAAAATAATTGCCAAAGATAATATCCTGAAGCTTTTTCTCTATTTTTTCTCTAAGAGTTTCAAACTTTCAGGTCTTACATTTAAGTCTTTAATGAACTTTGAGTTGATTTTTGGGTATGGCATGTCAAATGGTCCAGCTTTATTCTTTTGCATGTGGATATCCAGTTTCCCAACATGATTTATTGAAGATACTATGCTTTCTTTATCATGTATTCTTAACTCCCTTGTCAAAGATCAGTTGGCCATATTTGTGTGGGTTTATTTCTGGGCTCTCTGTTCTGTTCCATTATTTATGTGTCTGTATTTCTGCTACAACCATGCTGTTTTCATTACTGTAGCTTTGCAATATACTTTGAATGAAAGAAATGTGTTATTTGTACCTTTATTTTTTCTCAAAATTGCAATAGCTATTCTCAGCAAAAGTATATTTGGAATCTTTTTTGGTTCCATATGAATTTCAGCATTTTTTATATTTATTCGAAATCATTATTAGGGTTTTTGATGGAATTGCATTGAAACTGTAGATTAATGTAGGTGATATTGACATCTTACTATTAAGTCTTACAACCCATGAATATACATTATCTTTCCATTTATTTACGTTTTTAAATATCTTTAAGCAATGATTTGTAATTGTCTTTGTTCATTCCTTTTATTTCCTTTGTTAGTTTCTAATTATTTTATTCTATTTGATGCTATTACAAATAAAATTAATTTTATTAATTTCCCTTTAGCATTCTTTATTGTTAACATGTAGAAATTAACTTATTTTTGTTTACTGATTTTATATTCTGCCTCCTTACTGACTTGAACCATTAATTCTAACAATTTTTTTGCGAAAATGTTATTGTTTTATACAATCATATTATTTCAAAACAGGTAATTTTCCTTTTTCCTTTCCAATTTGAAATAATGTAATTGTTTTCCTTATATAAGTGTTCTAACTAGAATTTTCCATAGTATGTTGACTAGAAATGGAAAGTATGCATCCTACTTTGTTCCTGATCTTGGAGTAAAATATTCTGTCTTTCACCTTGGGTATGTTATTTATTTTGGATTTCCCACACTCATTTTTTATTATGTTGAGTTAGATTTCCTCTATTTCTAGTTCGTTGACTTTTTTTTAATTATGTAAGGACATTGAATTTTGTCAAGTGCTCTTTCTGCATCAATTGACACAGTTATGCTTTTTTCCCTCTACATTTTGTTAACATAGTGTATTACTTTGATTTTACAATGCTGAACCATGTTTTCATTCCAAGAATAAATCCCACTTGGTGATGGACAATTATCCTTATATAATGTGCTAAGAATTCTGTTTTCTAGTTTTCGTTGATGAGCTTTCCATCAATGTTCATAAGGTATATTGGACTGCATTTCTTTTTCTTTTCCTTTTTCTATCTTTATTGGCTTTGGTATCAGGACAATGATAGTCTCATAAAATGAGTTAAGAAGTGTCCCATCATCTCCAATTTTTCAATAGAGTGTGAGAAGAACTATTGTTACTTCATCTAAACAGTTTAGAGAATTCACCAGTGAAGCCATTAATTCCAAGGCTTTTATATATACATCTAGGCATTTTTTGATTACTGATTCAATCTCCTTTTGAGTTAAAGGACTATTCAGATTTCCTATTTTTGCATGATTCAGTCTTGGCACATTTTGTGATTTTAGTAATTAGTCCATTTTTGACTAGGTTATCAAACTTGTAAGTGTACATAGCACATTCTTTTTCTGTTTTTGTTTTGTAGAATTGGTTTTAATGTCTTCATTTTTATTTATAATTTTAGTACTTTGTCTTCTCTTTTCTTGTTAAATCCAGCAAAAAGTGTTACAATTTTGTTTATCTTTTCATTTTTAAATCTTTTTAAATTTTTATATTAATAGTATACAAATGATTAAATTACATTCTTTGAATTTATTATGCAAATTTTCAAGTTGTAGTTGAGCCTTTCACCCAGGGCACTGTACTGTATATCCTGCCCTTCTGCCCATAAGGTAAATGCTTATCAATCCCTTTCCTTCCTCCTTCTCTATTTTCCCTCCTCTCCCCTCCTTCCCACTTGAATTTAATTGTGTTTCTTCTCACATGGGCATGCAGTTATTTACTATTATTTATCTATCGGCCTCATAGTAATATTGAGTACATTGTATACTTGCTTTTCCATTTTTGTGATAACTTTACTAAGAAGCATGTTCATCAACTTCATCTAGGTAAATATAAAGATGTAAAGTTTCTATCTTTTTTATGGAAGAATAGTATTCCATAGTATACCTGTAACACAGTTTATTAACCCATTCATGTGTTGATAGGCACTTAGGTTGATTCACATGTTAGAGATTATGAATTGAATGTGATGAACAATCTAGTTCAAATGCCTTTATGGTAAAAATTATTTATTTTTCATTTTGAAATATATCTAGTAATAAGAATGCCACATCAAATATAAGGTCTACTTTTAATTCGTTGAGAATTCTCTATACTTCTTTTCATAGGTTCTGTATTAGTTCCAAATCCCACCAGCAGTGTCATAGTGTTCCCTTATCTTCACATTCATGTCAGCGTCTGCAGTGTAGGGAGTTTGTGATGTGGGCTATTCTCATTGTGGTTAGGTGATACCTCAAGGTAGTTTTGTTTGCATTTCTATGATGAATAGGGATGATGAGCATTTTGTCATATGTTTATTGGCCATTCATCTGTCTTATTCAGACAGGGTTTTGGTCATGTCTCTTGCCCACTTGTAAATGGGATTATTTGCTATTTTCTTCTTGATTAGTTTAAGTTCTCTGTAGACTCTTGTTATCAGTCCTTGTCAGAATAGTAGCATGAAAATATCTTCTCCCATTATGAAGGTTGTCTGCTTGCTTTAGTTGTTGTATCCTTAGCTGTGCAGAAGGGTACATTTTTTTGCTTGATGATGTCCCATGTATTTACTTTTGGTGCTACTACAATTGACAAGGGGGTCCTCTTCATAATTTGTTTTCCCAGGCCAACAGCATCAAGAGTTTTCCCCACAGTTTCTTCTGGGATGTTTATTGCTTCATGTCTTAAATTTTATCTAGCAAGAATCGATTTTTGTCAGTGGTGAGACATTGGGGCCCAGTTTCAGTCTTCTGCATGTGGTTAACTAGTTCTCTCAGCACCACTTATTACATAGGTGTTTTTTACCCAAGTGTATGCTTTTATCTGGTTTATCACAGATGTGGCTGGATTCAACTCTAGGTTCTATATTCTATTCCATAGATTTATATCTCTATTTTATGCCACTACCATACTGTTTTGATCTCAGTAGACTTATACAATCCAAAGTCTGATAACATGAGGCCTCCAGATTTGCTTTTATTTCTTAAAATTGCATTGCCTATTCTGGATATATTCTTGTTTCATATAAAATGAAGTTCTTTTTTTTTTTTAAATTTCCTCGAAGTACGTTGTTGTTGCTGCCTTGATGGGAATTGCATTAAATCTGTAGATTATTTTGCATAGAATGGACATTTTAACAATGATGATTCTTCCCAGCCATGAGAATGGTATTTGATTTGTTAAAATCGTCTGCTATTTCTTTTCTCAGGGTTTTATCATTCTCTTTATAAAAGTCTTTCATGTCCTTTATTAGTTATATTTCCAGCTATTTCATTTTCTTTGAAGCTACTATGAAGGGTACTGTGTCTTTGATTTTATTTTCAGCTTGACTATTGGCATATGTGAAGGCTAATGATTTGTGGACAATCATTGTGTATCCCAAGATGTTACCGTATTTCTTATCACTTTACAGGAAGCTTGTGCTTGAGTCCCTGGGGTGTTCCAACTAGAAGATCATATCATCAGCAAGCAGTGAGAGTTTGACCTTCTCTGTCCCCATCTGAATACTCTTGATATCCTTCTTTTGTCTGATTGTATTGGTCTTCCAGCACTATATTGAAAAGCAGTGGTGATAGTGAAAAGCTTTGTCTGGTTTTATTTCTACATGGAAATGCCTTCAGTTTCACTTCATTCAAAGTGGTTTTGGCTGTGTGATTGTTGCAGATGGCCTCTATCAGTTTAAGAAATATTCCATCTATTCTTATTTTCTTAAGTGTTCTTGTCAGAAAAAGATGCTGATTCTCAAAAAAAAAAGAAAGAAAGAAGAAAAGAAAAGAAAAGAAAAGAAAAGAAAAGAAAAGAAAAGAAAAGAAAAGAAAAGAAAAGAAAAAACAGCCTAGGTTGTTTTGTTTCCATGTCCTTATGTGTGTTTGAAGATTTGTATGATAGTTGTGTTATACTTTTATTCTCTGATGGTCTGAGAATATACAAGGTATCATTTCTATTTTAAAAAATTTTTTGAGTTTTGATTTATGCCTTGAGATATAAGACATGGATCAATTTGGGGAGATGATCCATGGTCTAGCAAGGAGAATATTGGATGAAATATTTGGTGTATGTCAGTCCATTTGTTCTAAGGTCAGGTTTAAGTCCATTGTTTCTTTGTTTAAATTCTGTTTGGAGGATATGTCCAGTTCTATCAGATGAGTGTTGGAATCCACAGCTCTTGTGGACTGCAGTATATCACACTTTTCAGATGAATTATAGTTGGTTTTATATATTTGGGAGCATTTAAGTTGGGTGAGTCAGGTGCTTAAATGTTTAGAATTAAAATGTCTTCTTTTTGTGCTGTTTCCTTGACCAGTGTATAGTATGCATCTTTGCACACTAAAGGAAAACCTTACTTCTGTTGGTTTAAATTCCAATATATCTGCAAATAAGATTGCAACCCCTGATTTTTTCTGCTTTCCACTTGTCTGAAATATCATTTTATTTTCTTTTTTCTTTTCTTTCTTTTCTTCCTCCTCCTCCTCTTCTTCTTCCTTTTTTTTTTTTTTTTTTTTGAGATAGAGTCTCATTTTGTCACCCTTCATAGAATGCCATGGCACCATAGCTCACAGCAACCTCAAACTCTTAGGCTTAAGCAATGCTTTTGCTTCAGCCTCCCAAATAGCTTGGACCACAGGCACCCACCACAACACCTGGCTATCTTTTTTTTAAGAGATGGAGGTCTCACTCTAGCTCAGGCTGGTTTCGAGTGCCTGAGCTCAAGCAATCCACCTGCCTTGGCCTCTAAAAGTGCCAGGAATACAGGCATGGGCCACTGTGCCCAGCCTGAAATATCATTTTCTATCCATAAACCCTAAGCCTTGTTTTATTTTTAGAGGTCATTTCCTGAATACAGCATAGAGTTGGCTTGTTTTTTCTTATCCAGTCATTCAGTATGTGCCTCTTCAGTGGGCTTTTATTGAAAGAATTGATAAGTATGGTGGACTTCTATTTATCTTGTTTTGTGGAGGTCCATTGCTTAGTTTTATCTCTGATGCCATTGTTGTAGCTAGGCTTTTCCTTTAATTTCTGGGTGTGGTTACTTTGCTGCTGGTTCATTGTGCTTTTCAGTGTGAATAGTGGGTCTGAGTACTTCGTACAGAGTTGGTCTTTTGTGGCAAATTTCCTCAATGTGTGCATGTCACTAACATATTTGATTTCAAATATTATGTCAAAAATCAAACTTAATTTAGCAGGATGCAGGATCCTGAGCTAAACATATGACCACCCTTTTCTGGCTTATAATCTTTCATCTGAGAAGTTCACTGTCATCCTGAAATTTTTTCCCCTTGTAGGTAAGAATTTCCTCAATCTGGCCGTTTGCAGAATTTTCTCTTTCAATTTGACTTTAGCTAATTACAATGCGTGTAGAAGTTACTTTGTTTGAATTGAGTCATGTTGGGGTTCTGAAACTAGTATACGGCTTTCTAGGTCTCTTACAGTTTTTTGGAAATTCTCTGCTATGATGTCTTGAAATGTGCTTTTGGAGCCTCTTAATCTCCTTCAGGAATCTCTATAATTCAAAGTTTGATCTCTATAATTCAAGTTTGTAGTAATCCTTAATTCTCTCAGGGAAAGCTTTGCTTTTATTTTCTTTTTTTCTGCCTTTTTGAATGATTTGGTTGGTTCAAAAGTCTTGTTTTTGATTTCTGAGATTCTTTTCCATGTCCTAGTCTGTTACAGAGGGTCTCTACTGTGTTTGAATCTTCTGTAATGGCTTTTCAAATTTCTTTAAGTTCCGCTTTAGGTTCAGATCCTTGGGGACTTTGTCTTTAATTTCACTATGTTCTTGAGACAGTTTTTGGACATCTTTTTGGATTTCTTTTTCTATCTTCTCCTCAATTCTGTTCATCTTATTTGCCGTCCATATCCTGAATACTATTTTTGTCATTCCAACAATTTCTCTATGGATAGTATTTTCAGCTGTATCTCCCTTGAAATCTCATGGTGCAGTTGATCTGTTTTGATTTTTCATGTTGCCAGCCTTCTTCTGCTGGTTCCTCCCCATGTGTATTTTCAATTTATTTATATATGTATTGTATTTTTTAAACTGGCATGTTAGGTTTCTCTAAATAGTTACTGAGAGATAATCTAATTGAGGATCATAAGGTTGCACCCCAGAGACATGCTTGGTGACTAAAACAAGCAGTTTTAAATCAGTTATGGAGGCCCCAATATATGGAGCTCACCATCATTTCACCACTGACTGTTCAAATGACCTACAGCTTATGCCTGTGGCCCTTCCTGCACACAGCTTCATGAAACTCCCTTTCAGGGCTACAGTGTGAGTGTCTCTGTGAAGAAGCCTTGCTTTCTCCAAGTTGGGCTGGGTAGTGCTAGTGAGCAGAACTCCAAATGAGGCTATCTGACTGGAGCATCTTCTGGTTAGTATGAAGTTTTTCTGTCCTGGTTTCAGCCCACCCCTCACCTGGTTTAAAGAGCTGTGTGTTTTGTGTGTGTGAGTTTTTGTTTTTTGCTGAAGTGTTTTCTGTAATGGATTTAATTTGCTGTGGTTTCTGGTAGTGGCAGCTGGTGTTGATATTGTGGGAAACCTTTTTTCTCCCACCCAGATTCCAGCCTCATGGTGAAAACATCCCCCTCTTGAACAAACAAATGTAATAAGCTGGTGTTTTGCCAGAGTCCTGATCACAACTTCATGGATACACTGTGGCCCTTACCTGTGACTGGAGGAGAGGTTCTGTGGGCCACCATCTGCTTCCTGGGCATTCCCATGGTGCACATTTCTGCCTCTTTGAATGAATGGGTTAATTCAAAAGTCTTATCTTTGATTTCTGAGATTCTTTCTTCTCCATGTTCTACTCTATTGCTGATACTTTCTACTGCATTTTGATACTCCTTGGATGCCTCTTTCAATTCCATAAGCTCTGCTATATCCTTCCTAATTATGGCCAGATTCTTCGTGACTGCATCTTTTATTTCACTAATTTCTTTCACAATTTTTAAAGTTCCTTTTGAATTGCTTTTAGTTTTTTATTTTCTCCTCAATTCTATCATCTTATTTTCTATCCATATTATATTATATTTCTATCATTTTAACATTTTCTCAAGGGATAGTATTTTCAGCTGTATTTTGGTGGTAATCTCTTGGGGGAGTTGATCTGCTCTGATGTTTCATGTTGCCAGTGTTCTTCTGCCGATTCATCCCTATGTGTCTTTTTAGTTTATCTACATATTTGTTACACTGTTTTAGCTGGAATACTAGGTTGTCCCTAAATAGTTATTGAGAGATAATCTAATTGAGGACTCTTAGGCGACATCCCAAAGACTTGTTTGGAAACTAAAACTGATGGGCAGAAATCATATCTGGACATGGAGCTCCTGAAGAAATGGAGCTCACCACCCTTTCATCACTGACTATTCAAATGGGCTGCTGGTTATACCTGTGGCCCTTCCCTACCCCCACAGAATCCCAAAACTGCCTTTGGTCACTGAAGTGTGTGAGAATCCCTGCAGATTGACCTTGCTTTCTCCAAGGTAGATGGGGTGTGGTTGGGTCTGGACCTCCAAGTGTCACTTCTAGGCTGGGGCACCTCCTGTTCAAGAAGCCAAACTGTTTCTGCCCTAGTATCAGTTTGCCTTCTGCCTAATTTAAAAGAGCTGAAGTTTTCTGACATTGCTCTGGCTGTAACAAATTCGAACTGTCACCTATGGCTTGGGGAGGAGAGCCCACAGGCCACCCATCTTTTCTAGCCCAGGTACCTGCCCTGCAGGAGAATGCCTCATGCAAAAACAAATTCAAAATGCTATAGTTTTGCCATAGTGCTGACCAAAACAACGGTGTTAATGCCTCAGTTCATGTCCATAACTGGGAGATGGGGCCCTGTTGCCCTCTGTCTGCTTCCCAGATCTTTCCAGGGTAGCATTGCCCAAAGATAGTCCCGTCTCTCTCCAAATTTGAAGGATGGTAGCTTGGGGGATGAATACCCAGGAGGGGCCTGCCTGCACAGACACAAGACAGAGCCACTGCAGATGGCAGAGAGAATTCCCCTCTAGCAGGAAGGAGACCTAAGAGAGACACCACCTAGCCAAAGTCAGTGCAGTTGGGCCAAAATCTTCTCTGGCAGTGGGAGGTGGGGTACACTCAATTCACCAGGCCCCATACAATGAAGAGGTACCTCAGAATTCCCACCAGATATAATGGTGGGGGCAAGACCTGTGTCCCTTTCCTCCCATGGTCAGCCAAAAATCTGGCCAGTTTTGGTGACAGAGGAAGTGTCCTTTTGTTGATGGAATTTCTTTCTGCAGCAGGTCCTTGGTCTCAGAGACTTAAAGAATGAACCCCTGGACTACATAGATCAGTGACAAGACGGGGTTATTAGATAGAAAGGAATATAGAAGGAATGAAAGGCAACAGAGCCTCTGGCAGAGGGGGGAGGCCAAAATGGGAAGTCCTCTGTGGGTCTTTTGCCTAAGGGGTTATATATTGTTCTGTAAATAGGGAGGTCTTGAGAATTACATTTGGCCAGGACTTGGCAGACAGGAAGGACACTTTTCAATGTTGATTAGTGATAAATGAGTGTATTAACAAACAAATGTAGTCCTTCCAGCTCCAGACAAAAGTGGCAGGGAGTCCAATCCAGAAGAGGCCAAGCTTATATGAAATACTGAAAAAACTGCTTTTCTCCTGTCTTCCTCATATCCAGGCAGTGCAGTTTTGGAAGAGAAAAGTCTGTTTTCCCAGGCCTAAAAAACAGTGGTCCCTGTCCAGCCCTGAATGGGGAAAACTTATATCAATTCTCTCTCTCTGAGTAGAAACTCTAACTGCTGTTAGGGAAAAGGGGCACTGATTTTACCTTAACTGCTTCCTTCTGGATTGGGCAATGATAAAACGGGGCCATTAGGAGATCTTCAGAAAGGGGTGATCCAGGTGTCCACAATAGAATCAGCTCTTGGACTGTAATCATTTTTGTTATTTGTGGCCTGATGATGTCTTCTCTGAAATACACAAATATGATTAGCATATTGAAAGGCAAGGGTAGAAGAGTGAGAGGAGGAGGTTGATTGTAGTGTCACTGGTATCAGGTTGTAAAAAACAAAGCCAGTGATTTTGAAAGAAATTTACACTAACACTTCACTTATTGGTCTCTAAATAATAACTTCTACTTCTTTTGGCTCTCAAGTGTAAATAGACTGTGGCTGATTCTCTTCATGATCCTCTTCTGTAGGAAGTGCTAAGTTCCAGGATTTTACTCATGAATGATGTATGCAGGAATCTATTCTCATAACTTTAACAGATGTAGGAGAAGACAAAATTATAGAAAAAGGACCCTCACAATTTAGGGTTAAGGAGGGTGAATTGGAAGGAAGAGCTTTGATCATCATCAGATCTCTAGGAGAGAAAAGTTATTTTAGTGTTGAATATGAAAATGTGGTTGGGAGGTTTTTAAGGATTTGTTGAAATTTTGCCAAGGAGCTTTGTTGTGTCTTCTCCTCTTCACTGGAATGTTCACATATCCAACTGTCATGTGTTCCTGTTAAGTTATAGGAATAGAACAAATTGAGGAATATTTGATATAAAAGGTCTTTCCTTTGCCTTTGACAGTTATATGGCTTGATGTTGTTGCCTAACCAGTCATTCTAGACTTTTAGTCTGTCCAAATGTAATTGTTAGTGCCTGGCATTTTAACAAGGAGAGAGAGTGAAGCATCCCAGGTTTCACATACTTGGCCTGTAGGCTGTTCATAACATATGGGATTTGAATTGTATTGTCAATATAAAGGTTCGTATTGGCATTATCTATGATCTTTGCAAGATGTGCAAGAATGCCATTTATGGAATCAACCATAGGGTTTGATCATAATAATGTTCCAGGATATCAGCTAGAAAATATCCAGCATCATTCTGATTTTCAATGCAGAGAGGAAATTTCTTTTCTAGTGACTTTACCTGAACAAAAGACAGTTCCAAAGTTTTTCTACATCCAGTTGTCTCGTCAGCAGATGAATTTGTATGTTGCTTCTTTTCTGGCTGCAAATACAATATCTTATCATTTGACCATTTTCCAGATTCCTTCCACCAGGCACTAACATCAACAGAGATAAAAATGAATTAAGGTTCCGTTGTATGATCTAGATATTGACATAACCACCAATCAGATTGATTAGTGCGGCCAGGGTTTGAAATACTGGTACAAAGGGGTGCCAGGTCTGCACTTGACCTGCTGGAAAAATTGTAAGGGTTAGTAAAACTAAGGCATAGTTTCAAAGAAGAGCCATAATGGAAGATGAAAAGAAGAGAGAATGGGATAAATTGAAGCAACCCTCACTCAGCTTCCAATATGTTAACTTCTGAAATTATAGGGGGATGGTTAAAGGAAAAAGTGTTCAAAAGTGACTATTGGGGGGATGGCACCTGTGGCTCAAGGAGTAGGGCGCTGGTCCCATATGCTGGAGGTGGCGGGTTCAAACCCAGCCCCGGCCAAAAACCAAAAAAAAATAAAAAGTCAAAAGTGACTACTGGGAAACAATCCAAGATGGCGGCCGAGTAACAGCTTCCCTGCAACAGGGCACAGAAAGTCTGGGGAGATAAGACTCCAGGAATCTCTTGCTGGTGGGATCTGCCTATAATTATCCCTTTGAGGATACAGGGAGTCAGCAAGGGACGTATGGACCCCAAGAGGAGGACAAAAACAGTGGAAAACTAGCAAGTGGTTGCATGTGTTCGATCTACCTAATACCACCGGCAGCCATAAGTACAAGCAGCAGTGAGACTGCAAACCAGAAAGGCCTTACCTGTGAAATGTTTTGGTGTTTTTGGACTTGGCACTCAGTTGAACTGCCTTGGGGAGAGCTTGACAGGAGTGTGGAGAACTCTGGGCATTGTCTAGGGCCCCAACTGAGCCACTGAGCTCCTGAGCTGCTGAGCTGGACAGAGATAATAGTGTTTGGCTGTGGGCCGCAGGGAGCCATTGTGAGAGAACTGCCCTGGCAAGCTCCACCCTCAGGGTTGCAGAGCAAGGATTGGGCGGGAGCTAGTAACCTAGTGACTGAGCAGCCTAAAGGTGGGGACTGAGCTGCCTTACAGCCTTAACCCTCAGGGGCAGAGTGAGACCAGTATTGGCACACTGGAGCCTTGGGCTGTTGCCCTGGGTAGAGTGCTGTGGCATCACAGCTCATAGCAACCTCAAACCTCTGGGCTTGGTGCCACCCGGACCTCCATAAGAGCTGCAAGACGCACGACCCGCGACCCGTGACCCACAACTGCCAGGCCTCCACATGCCCTGACTATGAACTGCAGGAGCTGCGCAACCCTGCATCCTCCCTCCTGTATCCTCCCTACCTCCACACCAGCACACTCATCTCACCAGGGACTCTGGTAGCCGCGTTACATCTGGAGCCCTCCCTACCTCTGCACATAGCCCTTCTCCTGGCCAGAGACTGCTGGAGACTTCGGCTCTCTGTGCCAAGCACTTTGGGCACCAGGCACTCCAAAACCATGCACACCACCTGCCACCCTGTTGCTAGAGCCAGGTGTGTCACACTCCGGAGATGCTTCCAAAACCAGAACTCCCTGGCTGGGGCAACCCCAGAAGAACTGCACAGGGTCACTACCTACAAAGATCCAACAACAATAGAGTGATCCCACTGGGGTCTAGTCTTAGAGAGACACCTCCCCAACTCTGAGGATGGCCAGAGGCAATGGTGAAAAATAATCATGAGGCAAAATCAACAGAAAAACGCTGGCAATATGAATAAGCAGAGTAGATCAACTCCCCCAAGGATAATCGGGGCAGACACAGCACAAGATCCCATGCACAAACAAATAGCTGAGATGTCAGAAATCGAATTCAGAATCTGAATAGAAATAATACTAAACTAGAATTCCAATCAGTAACCCAAAAGATATCTCAAGAATTCAATGAATTCAAAGACCAAATGACCAAAGATTTTGACACACTGAGACAAGAAGTTGCAGCCCTCAAAGATCTGAGGAACACAGTAGAATCCCTCAGTAACAGAATGGAGCAAACAGAAGAAAGGATTTCTTACACTGAAGACAAAACTTTCAAATACTCCCAAACTCTCAAAGAGGAAGAGAAATGGAGGGCAAAAACAGATCACTCTCTCAGAGAGCTCTGGGATAATTTGAAGAAAATGAAAATTCATCTTATAGAGATCCCCAAAAGTGACAAGGTGGCTTCATAAGGCACAGAGTCTCTTCTCCATGAGATTACGAAGGAAAACACGCCAGACATGCCAAGAAATTATGAAATTCAGATAGCAGACAGTTTCAGAACTCCAGCATGACTCAACTCAAATAAGACATCCTCCAGACACATCATAATCAATTCACAAAAGTAAATATGAAGGAGAAAATTCTGAAAGCAGCTAGATGAAAGAAAACCATCACCTACAAGGGCAACAATATTAGAATAACTGCAGATCTCTCTGCTGAAACCTTTCAAGCTATAAGAGGATGGTCATCAACTTTTAATCTCCTAAAACAAAATAACTTTCAACCCAGGATCCTGTACCCAGCTAAACTGAGTTTCATTTATGACAGAGAAATTAAATAATTCAATGACATTCACATGTTGAAGAAATTTGCCATAACTAAACCAACTCTCCAAGATATCCTCAGACCTATCCTCCATAAAGACCAGCGTAATCCTCCATCACAAAAGTAAACCCACCCAGAAAATTCTGATCAAATTCCAACTTCCACAGTTGGAAAAGGATTAAAAATGTCCACCGGACTCTCGAAAAGCTTATCAATATTCTCAATTAATGTGAATGGTTTAAATTGTCCTCTAAAGAGGCACAGGTTGGCTGACTGGATACAAAATCTCAAGCCAGATATCTGCTGCATACAAGAATTTCATCTTACATTAAAAGACAAAT
Organism: Nycticebus coucang; assembly: GCF_027406575.1. Lineage (NCBI taxonomy): Eukaryota > Metazoa > Chordata > Mammalia > Primates > Lorisidae > Nycticebus > Nycticebus coucang. Next base: position 82,906,070 of record NC_069804.1, read on the forward strand.
ATAGACTCAAGGTGAAGGAATGCTCTTCTATACTCCAGGCAAATGGAAAGCACAAAAAAGCAGGCGCTGCAATCCTATTCACAGAAGCAATAGGCTTTAAACCAACCAAAATAAGGAAGGATAAGGATGGACACTTCATATTTGTTAAAAGTAATACTCAGTATGATGAGATTTCAATTATTAACATTTATGCACCCAACCAGAACACACCTCAATTTATAAGAGAAACTCTAACAGACATGAGCAACTTGATTTCCTCCAGTTCCATAGTAGTTGGAGATTTTAACACCCCTTTAGCAGTGCTGGATAGATCCTCCAAAAAGAAGCTAAGCAAAGAAATTTTAGATTTAAACTTAACCATTCAACATCTGGACATAACAGACATCTAAAGAACATTTCATTCCAACAAAATGAAATACATATTCTTCACAACAGCCCATGGAATGTACTCCAAAATCGAACACATCCTAGGCCACAATCCAACCTTAGCAATTAAAAAAAAAAAATAGAAATCATTCCTTGCATCTTCTCAGAACATCAAGGAATAAAAGTTGAACTCAATAACAACAGGAACCTGCATACCCATAAAAAAAAAAACATGGAAGCTAAACAACCTTATGCTGCAGGATAGATAAGTTATAGATGAGATTAAGAAGGAAATCACCAAATTTTTGGAACAAAACAACAATTAAGACCAGTAGGATACTGCAAAGTCAGTCCTAAGAGGGAAATTTATAGCACTGCAAGCCTTCCTCAAGAAAACGGAAAGTAAGGAAGTTAATAACTTAATGGGACATCTCAAGCAACTGGAGAAGGAAGATCACTCCAACCCCAAACCCAGTAGAAGAAAAGAAATACCAAAATCAGAGCAGAATTAAATGAAATTGAAAACAAAAGAATTATACAACAGATCAACAAATCCAAAATTTTGTTTTTTGAAAAGATCAATAAAATAGATAAAACTTTGGCCAACCTAACCAGGAAAAAAAGAATGAAATCTCTAATTTCATCAATCAGAAATGGTAACGATGAAATAATAACAGACCCCTCAGAAATTAAAAAAAATCCTTAATGAATTCTACAAGAAACTCTAGTCTCAGAAATATGAAAATTTGAAATAAATCGACCAATACCTGGAAGTACAGCACCTACCAACACTTAGCCAGAAGGAAATGGAAATGTTGAACAGGCCTATATCAAGTTCTGAAATAGCATCAGCTATATAAAATCTCCCTAAAAAGAAAAGCCCAGGACCATATGGCTTTACGTCAGAATTCTAGCAAACCTTTAAAGAAGAACTAGTACCTATATTACTAAACCTCTTCCAAAATATAGAAAAAGAAGGAATATTACCCAACACATTCTATGAAGCAAACATCACCCTGATCCCCAAACAAGAGAAAGACCCAACAAGAAAAGAAAATTATAGACCAATATCATTAATGAATATTAATGAATATTGATGCTAAAATACTCAATAAGATCCTAACAAACAGAATCCAACAACACATCAAAAAAATTATACACCATGACCAAGTTGTATTTATCCCAGGGTCTCAAGGCTGGTTCAATATACATAAATCTATAAATGTAATTCAGCACATAAACAAACTAAAAAACAAAGACCATATGATTCTCTCAATTGATGCAGAAAAAGCTTTTGATAATATCCAGCATCCCTTCATGATCAGAACACTTAAGAAAATTGGTGGGTGGTGCCTGTGGCTCAAGGAGTAGGGTGCCGGTCCCATATGCCAGAGGTGGTGGGTTCAAACCCAGCCCTGGCCAATAAAAAAAAAAAAAAAAAGAAAAAAGAAAATTGGTATAGAAGGGACATTTCTTAAACTAATAGAGGACATCTACAGCAAACCCACAGCCAATATTGTATTGAGTTAAATTGAAATCATTTCCACTTAGATCAGGAACCAGGCAAGGCTGCCCATTGTCTCCATTGCTCTTTAACATTGTAATGGAAGTTTTAGCCATTGCAATTAGGGAAGAAAAGGCGATCAAGGGTATCCACATAGAGTCAGAAGAGATCAAACTTTCACTCTTTGCAGATGATATGATCGTATATCTGGAAAACACTAGGTATTCTAATACAAAACTTTTAGAAGTGATCAAGGAATACAGCAATATCTCAGGCTACTAAATCAACACCCATAAATCTGTAGTCTTTATACATACTAACAATAACCAAGCAGAAAAAATAGTCAAGGAATCTATTCCTTTCACAGTAGTGCCAAAGAAGATGAAATATTTGGGAGTATACCTAACAAAGGACGTGAAAGATCTCTACAAAGAGAACTATGAAACTTTAGGAAAAGAAATAGCTAAAGATGTTAACAAATGGAAAAACATACCATGCTCATGGCTGGGAAGAATCAACATTGTTAAAATGTCTATACTACCCAAAGCAATATACAATTTTAATGCAAATTCCTATTAAAGCTCCATTGTCATATTTTAAAGATCCTGAAAAAATAATACTTTGCTTTATATGGAATCAGAAAAAACCTTGAATAGCCAAAACATTACTCAGCAATAAAAACACAGCAGGAGGAATCATGCTACCAGACATAAGACTGTACTATAAATCGTTAGTGATCAAAGCAGCATGGTATTGGCACAAAAACAGAGAAGTAGATGTCTGGAGCAGAATAGAGAACCAAGAGATGAATCCAGCTACTTACCGTTATTTGATCTTTGAGAAGCCATTTAAAAACATTTGGTGGGGAAAAGATTCCCTATTTAACAAATGGTGCTGGGTAAACTGGCTGGCAATCTATAGAAGACTGAAAGTGGACCCACACCTTTCACCATTAACTAAGGTAGACTCTCACTGGATTAAAGATTTAAACTTAAGACATGAAACTATAAAAATACTTGAAGACAGTGCAGGGAAAACTCTTGAAGGAATCGGCCTGGGTGAGTATTTTATGAGGAGGACTCCCCAGGCAATTGAAGCAGTATCAAAAATACACTACTGGGACCTGATCAAACTAAAAAGCTTCTGCACAGCCAAGAACATAGTAAGTAAAGCAAGTAGACAGCCCTCAGAATGGGAGAAAATATTTGCAGGTTATACCTCTGATAAAGGTCTAATAAGCAGAATCCACAGAGAACTCAAACATATTAGCAAGAAAAGAACAAGTGATCCCATCTCATGTTGGGCAAGGGACTTGAAGAGAAACTTCTCTAAGCAAGACAGACGCATGATCTACAAACACAGGAAAAAAAGCTCATCATCCTTAATCATCAGAGAAATGTTAATCAAAACTAGTTTGAGATATCACCTAACCCCAGTAAGAGTAGCCCACATAAGAAACTCCCAAAACCAGAGATGTTGGCATGGATGTGGAGAAAAGGGCAAACTTCTACACTGCTGGTGGGAATGCACACAAATACGTCCCTTCTGGAAGGATGTTTGGAGAATACTTAGAGTCCTAAAAATAGACCCGCCATTCGGTCCTATAATTCCTTTACTAGGTTTATACCCAGAAGACCAAAAATCACAATATAATGAAGACATCTGTACCAGAATGTGTATTGCAGCCCAATTCATAATTGCTAAGTCATGGAAGCCCAAGTGCCCATTGACCCACGAATGGACTAGCAAACTGTGGTACATGTATACCATGGAATATTATTCAGCCTTAAAGAAAGATGGAGACTTTACCTCTTTCATGTTTACATGGATGGAACTGGAACATATTTTTCTTAGCAAAGTATCTCAGGAATAGAATAAAAAGTATCCAATGTACTCATCCCTACTATGAAACTAAATTATAGCTTTCACATGAAGGATATAACCCAACTATAGCACAAGACTATGAGGAAAGGGACAAGGAAGGGGAAGGGGGGGTTATGGTGGAGTGAGGGTAATGGGTGGGACCAAACCTATGGTGCATCTTAGAATGGGTACAGGTGAAACTTACTAAAGGCAGAATACACATGTCCACATACAATAACTAAGAAAATGCCATGAAGTCTATGTTGAACAGTTTGATGAGAATATTTCAGATTGTATATAAAACCAGCACGTTGTACCCCTTGATTGCACTAATGTACCCAGCTATGATTTAACAATAAAAAAATAATAATAATAACAAAAAGTGACTATTGGGCACTTGGGATTTTTCCATGACTTAGAATTATGAATTGGGCTGCAATAAACATTCTGGTACAAATATCATTGTTATAATGTGATTTTTGGTCTTCTGGGTATATACCTAGTAGAGAGGAATGGATTAATTAATTGTGGTATATGTACACCATGGAATAGTATGCAGCCTTAAAGAAATGTGGAGACTTTACCTCTTTCATGTTTACATGGATGGAGCTGGAACATATTCTTCTTAGTAAAGTATCTCAAGAATGGAAGAAAAAGTATCCAATGTACTCAGCCCTACTATGAACTAATTTATGGCTTTCATATGAAAGCTATAACCCAGTTATAACCTAAGAATATGGGGAAGGAGGAGAGTGAGGGGAGGGAGGGGGAGGATGGGCGAGGGAGGGTAATTGGTGGGATTACACCTGTGGTGCATCTTCGAGGGCACATGTGAAACTTAGTAAATGTAGAATATAAATGTCTTAACACAACAACTAAGAAAATGCCAGAAAGGCTATGTTAACCAGTGTGATGTGTCAAACTGTGTCAAACTGTTTATAAAACCAGTGTATGGTGCCCCATGATCGCATTAATGTACACAGCTATGATTTAATAATAATAGTGAAAGTTACTATTGGGGGTTTTATAGACTTAAATGAGGTTTCTTGATCAGCGATCTTGGGAACAGCTGTCTACTTCATGGAGTCATCTGCTTCGGGGGCCTAGGGATTGGCCCTGGACAGCCTTACTTTCAGGTCACCTGTAGGGGTCATCTTTCAACTGTGTTGATGTATTCTGACATGGCTCATGTGAATCCAGGAGGGCTTTTCCTTTACTTTTATGGCAGTATAGGTGATTAGCTGTACTTCATAAGGGCCTTCCCAGAGAGGTGACAGTGCATGTTTTCTTCTAAAAACTTTGATATATACACAATCTCCTGGCTAAAAGGGATGGTAAGGCTTGTCAGTTGGTGGAGGCCATGTTCTTTTCACCTGTTGATGATATGCTCCATGTACATTAGTTAGTGCCTATATATAGCAGATCATGGTATCAAATTATTCACTGAGTTATCTATACTTTTTGGTCAGGCCAGGAGGTTTAGAGATAGGGTGAGCAAATAGTATTTCAAAGGGTGTTGATCCATGTCCTCTATTTGGGGCATTACAGATTTTTATAAGGGCCAGAGGTAATGCTTCTGGCCATTGAAGTCCAATGCCTTTACATATTTTTGCCAAAGTTCTCTTTATGTCTATGATTTTATGTCCTACCTATCCTGAGGATTAAGGGTGATGTGGGGTATGAAATTTTAATGAGTACCCCAGAGCCTTTGCAAGTAGATGATTTATTTCTGCTGTGAAATATATCCCTTGATCTGATTCAATCCATAAGGGTATACCAAATCGAGGAATAATTTCAGTTACCAATTTCTTTACTACTGTTGCAGCATCTGCATGTCTGGTTTGGTAACATTCACGTCACCCACTAAACATACAGACAATAACTAAGCAATGAGAAAAGACTAAAGGTGGAGGTAAATCTATAAAATGAATTTGGAATTCTTCAAAAGGTAATGCGGGGGCTCCCTAAAGAGTATTTGTCTCCTCCAGAGATTGGGTGAGATTTACAAATAGTACACTGGGAAATAGTTTGGTCACAGATTTTGTAGATTCCAGGGCAGTACCAACTATTTTTAGTTCCTTAATTATCCTCTGCTTGCATATATGTCCCATTTGGTGGGAAATAAGTGCAAGCCAAAAACTTAAAAGAAAGGGGCCTATGGGGGGTCCATTTGATCCATATATAATTCATTTGATAACTGTTTAGCAACATTATGTATCCATTTATCTTTTTCAGATTGTAGAGTATTAATCTGATGGTTAATGATGTCAGATAAGCATAAGGGGAGGGTAATAAATTTAATGGAAAAAGGATGGGGGGACCATTTCTGGCAGCATGTTTTGCAGCTCTTTCTGCTCTATCATTTCCTAGAGATACAGTACCTGTTTCTTTAGTGTGAGATGGGCAATGAACAATAGCAATTTCAGAGGGGAGGTAAATGTTTTGTAATAAGGAAGCAATTATAGGCCTACTGGCAATAACAGTGCCAGCTGATGTTGAGAAACCACAAGACTTCCAAATTGTGCCAACTGCATGACAAACTGCAAAGGTGTATTTGGAGTCTGCTTAAATCGTGGCAGTTTTTCCTTCTGCCAATGTGCAAGCATTAGTGAGAGATACAAGTTTAGCAGCTAGTGCTGATTTTAGAGTAGGCATGGAGTATGCTTCCAGGGTTTCATGTGGAGAAAATATAGCATAAGCAGTTATTATACTACCTTTGAAATTACATTTGCGAGAGCTGTTGCAAAAGAGGATTAAGTCTGGGTTGCCTAAGGAATGTCTGAGAGACTTTCTCATTGTTTTGAAACCATATCAACAACCATAAGGCAATCGTGTGAGATCATCAGGGAGAGGTAGGAGTGTAGCTGGATTTAAGGTGTTACAATGGTGTAAGATAATGAAGGGGTTGGTTAGTAGGGCTTGTTCATAGATGGTCTGTCATCTAATAGATAGAAGCTGTGTTTCATGGACTTGTAAGAGAGCAGACACAGCATGGGGAACATGCAGATGAATAGGGGAACCTAATGTGAGGGTACTGGATTTGTCAATTAGGGTGGCATCAGATGCTACTGCACATAGGCATGGGAGCATGCCAGCAGCCACAGGAACTAACTGACATGAAAAATATGCTATAGGATGGATCTGAGAGGAAACGGCTGTCCTAAAATGCCAGCAACAATTCCATTGTTTTTGTGGCAACATAAATGGAAAGGTTTATCAAAATCGGGTAAACCTAGAGCAGGAGGTGTGGATAATGCTAATTTAAGAGTTTTAAAGGAATCTAATGGGCTTGGTGCCTGTAGCTCAGCAGCTAGGGTGCCAGCTACATATACCGGAGCTGGAGGGTTCGAATCCAGCCCAGGCCTGCCAAACAACAATGACAACTACAACCAAAAATTAGCCAGGCATTATGGTGGGTGCCTGTAGTCCTGGCTACTACGTGGGAGGCTGAAGCAAGAGGATCACTTAAGCCTAAGAGTTGGAGGTTGCTGTGAGCTATCACTCTACCCAGGGTGATAGCTTGAGACTCTGTCTCAAAAAAAAAAAAATCTAATGCCTCTGGGGGCCAGAGGATAGGTTCTTGGATACTGTCGGGAAGGAGGGAATACAATGATTTAGTGAGGGCAGCAAAATTAAGAAACCATTCGCAGCAGTAGCCAGCTGCTCCTAGAAATTTTAGTAGTTTTTTTTAGTTTTGGGAAGGGAAATAGACAAAATTGACTCAAGGTGTTTTGGGGTCAGTTTTTGAGTGCCTTGAGATATTTAGTGTCCTAAGTAAGTAACAGTGGTCTGTACCCAGTGGATTTTAGACTTAGAGGCTTTAAGGTCTTTCTTAGCTACAGCTTTTAAAAGAATGAGAGAGTCTAAGAGAGCACTTTGTTTAGTTTGATTACAGAGTAGAAGATCATCAATGTATTGAACTACAGTGGACCCATGGTTAAAGGCTATGGAGTCAAGATCAGCCTTGAGAATTTGAGAGAATATTGGGGGAAATTCAAGTATTCAGGTCCAAGTTAATTGTCCCCCTCTAAAGGTAATTGCAAAGACAAATTGTTAGGCTGTAAGGGAATTGAAAAGAAAATTGAGCAGAGATCAATTACTGTAAATCAGACTGCATTAACAGGAATTGAGGTAAGTATTGTAGATAGATTCAGAACAACAGAGTGTTGAGGGATTACAAAGAAATTTATGGCTCTCAGATATTATACAAACCGATAGATCTGGTTTCTATCTGAATCAAATTTTCCTTCTTTTTTATTGGTAGAATTGGGGGTGTTATAGGGTGAGGTGGTGAAAATGAGTACTCCCTGCTGTAGAAAGAAGTCTATTATAGGTTCAATTCCCCATTCTGCATTTTATGAGGGGATACTAAGCTACTGAAGGCAAAGTTTTGTTTTTCTTTTTTGCCAAGAGATGTTTACAGGCTCTGTGCTTAGTAGTAATCCAACTTCATTTACATGTTTTGCCTAAAGGCTGTCCAGGACATCCTCAAGGATTGTGTCATTATGGGAAATTAAATTAGAATGGGTTTCTACTGAGGATAGTAAGAAGTTTGGAGTTTGATCTGAGGGCAGAGAAATAAAGATACCATTTTCTTTACATTATAAGTTAGCATTAAATTTACATAACAAATCTGTACCACAAAGGTTTGCTGGTGAAGAATCAGATACTAGAAAGGCATGGGGAATATTTAGAGGACCTAGAGATACAGGAGTAACATAAGAGATAGGTAATGGAATAGGCTTTCTAGAGATTCCAATAGCTTGAATAGAATTAGAGGTGAGAGGTAGAGACAATTCTTCTGATCAAATGGTAGAAAATGTTGCACCAGTGTCAATTAAAAATTCCAGCTCCCAATCCTCTATTTTTAATGGTGGGGTCTGGGGTACGACTGAGGATCAGCTGTCCACATCAATCAACTGAATATTGTCCTACATGAGAAAAATTAACTTTCTGAGATTTGGGGAGGTTTATCTTTGAGTTTTCTTTTTTCTTAAGGGCCGGACAGTTACATTTCCAATGTCCAGGTTTTCTGCAGTATCTGCAGACATCTGGAGGAAATAAACAAGATAATCTTAATTCCTTTTCAGAGAACTGTTTTTTCTTTGCAATGATTCAATTAGTAAGGCAAGGACTGTGGATTTTATATCTTTCTTTTTCCTGTTTTCTTGTAAGTTATTTTTAAAAGACTGTGTAGCTGCTTCTATTATACCACTTAGAGGTTGACCAGTCCAGCCAACGATGCTATTTTGAATTTATTTTTTTATGTCTGAAAGTAAATTTTCAACTATGGTAGAAATTAAAAGATCTCTATGCTCTGATGCTTCAGGATCTAATGATGTATGTGTTTGGAAAACTTCAATGAATCTTTCAATAAAGGCTTTAGGATGCTCTCATTCCTGGGTACATACTTCAACTTTAGACCAATTTATTTTAGGAGGGAAAGCTTCTAATATTGGCCCTAATAGACCCTGAATGTCTATCACTAGGGAACTGGTGGACAAATGGCACAAAATACTTTGCTGTCATTTATAACAACTACCTAAATGTACATAAAACAGTATAAATGGATGTTTTGAAAATATATTATTGAATGTAAAAGACGAGGAAGGGAACAAGATTTATAACCCTACTTTAGGACTGTATTCTGCGTACGTGGAACTCAAAAAGCTGTTAATTCTCCTGCAGTAAATTCTAGTGGATTGCTATTTTTATCTACACAGCAAGATTTTCTCTTATACCTTGTGAACATAGAGTTGTAGAGGTGATTCAAGCAAGGTTTATCAGAAGCACACATACGTAACCTAGAAAACACAATTATTTCTTTATACTGAAGTCTCTAGGCTGATGCTGCCAGCAACTATATTTCTTACACCTGAATAAAGTCAGTCTGCAATAGAAGAGAAAAAGGTAACATAAAACTTCAAAGAGAAGCAGAAAATTTTGCCCCTTAATATTTCAGTATAGCTTTAATAGCAATATATTATTTTATATCAACATATGTAACAGTTTGCCTACCTCAAATATTTGATTTTTAATAATTGTCATTCAATTAAAAAGTGCTGTCAATCCCATGGGTTTGTCTAGTCACAGAAACATAGATATACAAGCAGGAGTAGAAATCTAATCATTGAATAAAGTATGTCATCTGTAACTACTGTTTCTTTCTTTCTTTCTTTTTTTTTTTTTTGCTTTGAAAGAAACAATGATTGATTTTATGTTATATAAATTTTACCAAAACAAAATTGTAACTACTGTTTCTTCTGCCTGGAATGCTCTTCCCTTCAGATATTTCCATAGCTATCTCATCTACTTCAAATTTTTTATTAAATACCACTATCTCAATAAGCATTTTCTTATCATCCTACCCAAATATTTTATTCATGGCCACACACAGTGGCTAGTTCTTGTAAGCCTAGAACTTTAGGAGACCTAGGCAGGTGGCTTAAATGAGGCCAGGAGTTTGAGACTAGTCTGAGCAAGTGGCAAGATTCTACATCTACTAAAAATAGAAAAGTTACCTAAATAATGTGGTCTGTATACTTACAGTCCAAGCTATTCAGGAGGATCACTTGAGTCCAGGAGTTTGAGGATAAAGTGATCTATAATGATCCCTTTGCACTGTATACCAGGCACTGGAGTGAGATCTTGCCTCTTAAAAAAAATCTTTTATTATAATTATAATATTTGATAAACTACAATTCATTAATTTTGTTTGTAAATATTTGTAGAATGAAAACTCAAGGCTGGGTATTGTGGCATATGGCCCTAATCCCACCATTTTGTAAGGCCAAGTCAGAGGGATTGCTCTATGCTAGGAGTTCAAAACCAGCCTGAGCAATATAGAGAGACCCAATGTCTCCAAAAAGAAATTTACAATTAGCCTACTTTTATGGCATACCTCTGTAATCCTAGCTACTCAGGATGCTTAAACACAAGGTTCACTTCAGCCCATAAGTTTGAGGGCTGAGAGGGAGAGACAAGATGGTGGACTGAAGCCAGCTTTCAACAGAGGCTCCTGTCCGGAAGGAGAGTTAAGGGACAGGAATTTAGTAAGTATCCTGGTGGATTTGAGCTACACCAAGAGAGAAGGTTGAAGAACCACATCAACACCACTGAGGCAAGCTATGATCACAAGGACACAAACAAAAGGTACAAAATCCACCACCAAGCAGAAGGGAGACCTTCTACCCCATGAGACCAGTTCAAGAGCCCCACAATTAAATAAACAGGCGGAAATTAAAGGCCCTCCCACTACACTCCATGGGAGAGACCTTCTGAAAACTGGACCTACCTTGCCTACTAGTGTGCCATGGAATTCTCCTGCCAGGCATAAAACTGTATAAAACTTTAAAAATAATTTGCCGGCAACCCTGAACCCCCAACACTCCCCTCCCACTCACTGAGGTCTGGAGGCCTGTCCCCCAGGAGTTCGGATTCTTGGGTGATTTCTCAAGGGGAGTGGACAGTCCCCGAGCTGCAACTGGTCAGCTCTGACTCTGAGGCATCCAAGTGAGGAGAGGGCACCCGGCTAAGGGGGAGTCACGCCTCGGCGGAACTTCCCTGTGGTGCGGTGCAGCAGCCCTCCCCGTGCATCAGTATGGCCAGGCATAAAACTGAATGAAACTCTAGCTTCCCCCCACTCTCATTCGGGGTCTGGGGGCCTGTCCCCCAGGAGTTCGGATCCTTGGGTGATTTCTCAAGGGGAGTGCACAGTGCCCAAGCCGCGACTGGTCAGCGCTGACTCTGAGACACGCGAGTGAGGAGAGGGCAATCGGCTGAGGTGGAGTCACGCCTTGGCATCACTTCCCTGTGGTGTGGCGCAGCAGCCCTCCCCAGGCAACAATACGGACAGGCATAAAACTGAACGAAACTCTACCTTCCCCACAGAGCTCTCAGCACTCACCCCCACTCTCACTCGGGGTCTGGGGGCCTGTCCCTCAGGAGTTCGGATCCTTGGGTGATTTCTCGAGGGGAGTGCACAGTGCCTGAGCCGCAACTGGTCAGTGCTGACTCTGAGACACATGAGTGAGGAGAGAGCACTTGGCTGGGGGAGTCACGCCTTGGCGGCACTTCCCCGCGGTGCAGTGCAGCAGCCCTCCCCGGGCAACAATACAGCCAGGCATAAAACTGAATGAAACTCTAGCTTCCCCCCACTCTCACTCAGGGGTCTGGGGGCCTGCCCCCCAAGAGTCGGGATTCTTGGGAGATCTCTTGAAGGGTATGGACAGAGCACAAACTGCAGCCGCTCAGTGCTGACTTGGGGCTCTAAGACAGAGGAGAAAAGGGTCGGCTGGGTGCCCACACCAGAGCGGCAGTTCCTGGAGGCAAATCAACAGCCATTTTTTCTTTAACAGCAAACCGGCTCACATCTGAATATTCTGAAGCCACACCCCCTGTTTCCCTAGGCAACCGGAGGAGGCCACTAGTGAGCAAAGGATTTGCCTGACACTGCTCACAAACCCGGGAAGCTTCCAGGGCAGGGCCGACTCAGAGAGGTAATCAGACACAAACCTGCAGCAGCAAAGACGTTTGAACACAGAACAGCCCGTCTTCTGTAGGCAATTTTAGCAGAAACAGAGACAAAACACCTCAAAGTTGTCTGTTCTGTTCTGTTAGCAACATCAATCAGGGACGGGGCTAAGCCTGAGTGAACACCTCCCTCCCACCACCTGCATCAAGCACTCAAAGATGTCAGGCCCAATCTCCTCCTGCTAGATAGTGGCAGACTGCAGGGGCCTGGCAGAATTCCTTGCAATTCAGGCAGGTGCAAACCCCTGGAGTATCTGTTCACTACAGGCAACAGGGTTAGCCATCTGCAGAGATACCAGTGACTGGGTCCGATGGAGGGGCAAAGTGGGGAAGGAGACATCAACTTTCCCAGACCGATCAATTTGCTAGGTGGTACTTCCTGACTCCATGCAGCACTGGAGTAAGCCATATCAGAGGAGTCACCAGACCCCTGTGATCCAGTTCCCAGAGACCTCTTGAACTCTCCCACCTGAGATAGCTGCCAATTGAGACAATCAATTTGGACCTTTTAAACCGAACTAATAGACTGAGGACTTTTTAGGCGGTGCCCTGGGTATGCGGTTGTAGGAAGGTTTGATTTTCCTTTTCCTCTTCAAATTGGTGCCAGAGGTGGACGGGCGGGGTGACTTAATTGCTGGTTTTTCCACACAGCTGATACTTCAAGCCAGAGTAAATGTTACAATAGGATCGAACAGAAACCAACTGAAAACAAGACAGAACCACTTTGCCCCACCACACAAGACAGGGCCCCAGTTTCTCAGGCCACAACACTGTACGGGAACTCGATAAAGCCCCAGGGGAAAAATCAAAGGGAATAAAATAACCATGGGCTGGAATCAGCAGAAAAACTCTGGTAACATGAATAACCAGAATAGATCAACCCCCCAAGAATAGATACGGCAGATGTGATTGAAGATCCCATTCATAAACAACTGGCTGAGATGTCAGAAATTGAATTTGGAATTTGGATTGCAGACAAGATTAATGAAATGGAATTAGGAATTCGAGGAGAAATTCAAAAGTCGTCTCAAGAATTTAATGAATTTAAAGACAAAACCACCAAAGACTTAGACACACTGAAGCAAGAATTTACAGCCCTAAAAGATATGAAAAATACAGTAGAACCCCTCAGCAACAAAATGGAGCAAGCAGAAGAAAGGATTTCTGACATTGAAGACAAAGTCTTTGAATGCTCCCAATCTCTCAAAGAGGAAGAGAAATGGAGAGCAAAAACGAATCACTCACTCAGAGAACTCTCGGATAATTCGAAGAAAAGCAATATATGAATAATTGGGATTTCGGCGAATGATGATGTAGCCTCGAAGGGCACAGAGGACATTCTGCATGAAATTATGAAGGAAAATTTTCCAGACATGCCTAGAGAATCTGAAATTCAGATAGCAGAACCCCAAAACGATTCAACCCCAATAAGTCATCCCCCAGAGATAGCATAATTAGCTTCACTAAAGTTAATATGAAAGAGAAGATTCTCAAAGCAGCCCGGCGAAAGAAAACCATTACGTACAAAGGAAAGAATATTAGAATAACTGCAGATCTCTCTGCTGAAAATTTTCAAGCCAGAAGAGAGTAGTCATGAACTTTTAATCTCCTAAAGCAAAATAACTTTCAACACAGGATCTTGTATCCAGCTAAACTGAGTTTCATCTATGATGGAGAAATTAAATACTTCGATGACATTCATATGTTGAAAAAATTTGCCATAAGTAAACCAGCTGTTCAGGATATTCTCAGACCTATCCTCCACAATGACCAACCCAATCCTATACCACAAAAGTAAGCTCACTCAGAAACTTCGGATCAAACTCCAACTTCCACACTGGCAAAAGAATTAAAAATGTCCAATGGACCTTAGAAAATCTCGATACCCATAATTCCACCAGACTTATCAATACTCTCCATTAATGTGAATGGCTTAAACTGTCCTCTACACAGGCATAGGTTAGCTGACTGGATACAAAAACTCAAGCCATATATTTGTTGCATACAAGAGTCACATATTAAACTAAAAGACAAATACAAACTCAGGGTGAAAGGATGGTCATCCATATTTCAGGCAAATGCTAATCAGAAAAAAAGCAGGTGTTGCAATTTTATTTGCAGATACAATAGGCATTAAACCATCAAAAGTAAGGAAGGACAAGAATGGTCACTTCATATTTGTTAAGGGTAATACTCAATATGATGAGATCTCAATTATTAATATCTATGCACCCAACCAAATGCACCTCAATTTATAAGAGAAACTCTAACAGACATGAGCAATTTGATTTCCTCCAGCTGCACAATCGTCAGAGATTTCAACACTCCTTTGGCAGTGTTGGATCGATCCTCCAGCAAGAAGCTGAGCAAAGAAATCTTAGATTTAAACCTAACCATCCAATATTTAGATTTAGCAGACATCTACAGAACATTTCATCCCAACAAAACTGAATACACATACTTCTCATCAGCCCACGAAACTTACTCCAAAATTGACCACATATAAGTTCGCAAGTCTAACCTCAGTAAATTTAAAGGAATAGACCATGATGGAATAAAACTTGAATTGAGTAACAACAGGAATCTGCATACTCATACAAAAACATGGAGGTTAAATAACCTTATGCTGAATGATAGCTGTGTCAGAGATGAGATTAAGAAAGAAATTGCCAATTTTTTGGAACAAAACGACAATGAAGTCACAAACTATCAGAACCTCTGGGACACCGCAAAGGCAGTTCTAAGAGGGAAATTTATAGCACTGCAAGCCTTCCTCAAGAGAACGGAAAGAGAGGAAGTTAACAACTTAATGGGACATCTCAAGCAACTGGAAAAGGAAAAACATTCCAACCCCAAATCCAGTAGAAGAAAAGAAATAACCAAAATTAGAGCAGAATTAAATGAAATTGAAAACAAAAGAACAATACAACAGATCAATAAATCAAAAAGCTGGTTTTTTGAAAAGGTCAATAAAATAGATAAACCTCTGGCCAACCTAATCAGGAAAAAAAGAGTAAAATCTCTAATATCATGAATCAGAAACAACAAAGACGAAATAACAACAAACTCATCAGAAATCAAAAAAATCCTTAATAAATATTACAAGAAAATTTATTCTCAGAAATATGAAAATCTGAAGGAAATTGACCGATACTTGGAAGTACGTCACCTTCCAAGACTTAGCCAGAATCAAGTGGAAATGTTGAACAGACCCATACCAAGTTCAGAAATAGCATCAACTATACAAAACCTCCTTAAAAAGAAAAGCCCGGGACCAGATGTTTTCACGTCAGAATTCTACCAAACCTTTAAAGAGGAATTAGTACTTATATTGCTTAACCTGTTCCAAAAGGTAGAAAAAGAAGGAAGACTACCCAACACGTTCTATGAAGCAAACATCACCATGATCCCCAAAGCAGGAAAAGATCCAACAAGAAAAGAAAATTACACACCAATATCACTAATGAATATAGATGCAAAAATATTCAACAAGATCCTAACAAACAGAATCCAGCAACACATCAAACAAATTATACATTATGACCAAGCTGGTTTTATCCCAGGGTGTCAAGGCTGGTTCAATATACGTAAATCTATAAATGTAATTCAGCACATAAATTAAAAAGCAAAGACCATATAATTCTCTCAATAGATGCTGAAAAAGCTTTAATAATATCCAGCATCCCTTCACGATCAGAACACTCAAGAAAATTGGTCTAGAAGGGACTTTTCTTAAACTGATAGAGGCCATCTACAGCAAACCCACAGCCAATATCATATTGAATGGAGTTAAATTGGAATAATTTCCACTCAGATCAGGAACCAGACAAGGCTACCCATTGTCTCCATTGCTTTTCAACATTGTAATGGAAGTCTTAGCCACCACAATTAGGGAAGAAAAGGCGATCAAGAGTATCAATACAGGGTCAGAAGAGATCAAACTTTCACTCTTCGCAGACGATATGATTGTGTATCTGGAGAACACTAGGGACTCTACGACAAAACTCCTAGAAGTTAAGGAATACAGCAGCGTCTCAGGTTACAAAATCAACATCCATAAATCGGTAGCCTTTATATACATCAACAACAGTCAAGTTGAAAAAGCAGTTAAGGACTCTGTCCCATTCACAGTAGTGCCAAAGAAGATGAAATATTTGGGAATTTACCTAACGAAAGACGTGAAAGATCTCTATAAAGAGAACTATGAAACTCAAAGAAAAGAAATAGCTGAAAATGTTAACAAATGGAAAAACATACCATGCTCATGGCTGGGAAGAATCAACATTATTAAAATGTCCATACTACCCAAAGCAATATATAATTTCAACGCACTCCCTATTAAAGCTCCACTGTCATATTTTAAAGATCTTGAAAAAACATTACTTCGTTTTATATGGAATCAGAAAAAACCTGGAATAGCCAAGACATTACTCAGAAATAAAAACAAAACAGGAGGAATCACACTACCAGACCTCAGACTTTACTACAAATCGATAGTGATCAAAACAGCATGGTATTGGCACAAAAACAGAGAAGTAGATGTCTAGAACAGAATAGAGAACCAAGAGATGAATCCAGCTACTTACTGCTATTTGATCTTTGACAAGCCAATTAAAAACATTCAGTGGGGAAAAGATTCCCTATTTAACAAATGGTGCTGGGTGAACCTGCTGGCAACCTGCAGAAGACTGAAATTGGACCCACACCTTTCACCATTAACTAAGATAGACTCTCACTGGATTAAAGATTTAAACTTAAGACATGAAACTATAAAAATACTAGAGGAGAGTGCAGGGAAGACCCTTGAAGAAATTGGTCTCGGCAAGTATTTTATGAATAGGACCCCCCGGGCAATTGAAGCAGCTTCAAAAATACACTACTGGGACTTGATCAAACTAAAAAGCTTCTGCACAGCCAAGAACACAGTAAGTAAAGCAAGCAAACAGCCCTCAGAATGGGTGAAGATATTTGCAGGGCATATCTCTGACAAAGGTTTAATAACCAGAATCCACAGAGAACTCAAACGCATCAGCAAGAAAAAAACAAGGGATCCCATCGCAGGCTGGGCAAGGGATTTGAAGAGAAACTTCTCTGAAGAAGACAGGCACACGGCCTTCAGACATATGAAAAAATGCTCATCATCTTTAATCATCAGAGAAATGCAAATCAAAACTACTTTGAGATATCATCTAACTCCAGTGAGACTAGCCTATATCACAAAATCTCAAGACCAGAGATGTTGGCGTGGATGTGGAGAAAAGGGAACACTTCTGCACAGCTGGCGGGAATGCAAATTAATACATTCCTTTTGGAAAGAGATATGGTGAACCCTCAGAGATCTGAAAATAGATCTGCCATTCAATCCTGTAATTCTTCTGTTGGGCATATATCCAGAAGACCAAAAATCACAACATAACAAAGATATTTGTACCAGAATGTTTGTTGCAGCCCAATGCATAATTGCTAAGTCATGGAAAAAGCCCAAGTGCCCATAGATCCACGAATGGATTAATAAATTGTGATATATGTACACCATGGAATATTATGCAGCCTTTAAGAAAGATGGAGACTTTACCTCTTTCATGTTTACATGGATGGAGCTGGAACATATTCTTCTTAGTAAAGTATCTCAAGAATGGGGAAAAAGTACCCAATGTACTCAGCCCTACTATGAAACTAATTTGGGGCTCTCACATGAAAGCTATAACCAAGTTACAACCTAACAATAGGGGGAAGTGGGAAAGGGAGAGGAAGGAGGGGGGTTGTGGGTGGAGGGAGGGGTTTTGTTGGGATCATATCTGTGGTGCATCTTACAGGGGTATTTGCGAAACTTGGTAAATGTAGAATGTAAATGTTTTGGCACAGTAACTGAGATAATGCCAGGAAGGCTATGTTAACCATTGTGATGAAAATGTGTCAAATGGTCTATGAAGCGAGTGTATGATGCCCCATGATCATATCAATGTATACAGTTATGATTTAATAAAAAAAAATAATAAATAAAGTTTGACGGCTGCAATGAGATATATTCACTCCACTCCACTCAAGCACTCCAGTCTGGGTGACAAAGTGAAATCCCTACTCTAAGAAAAAAAATAAAGAATGAAAGCTCAGTGAAGGCAGAAATTTTCTTATCCTTTTTCTGCTCTATCTACAGTACCAGTGCCACCAGGGACTACCCTATATTAAGCAGAAATAAATACTTATTTAATTAATTTACTGCTTTGGAAGCAATAACAACCAAGAGACAAGTGAGAAGTTGAAGCCTTAAAAAATTTCCTTCTTTTGGATGGGGGCAAGGGGCAAGATGGCCTAATAGAACCACCTTTCACCAGAAGCTCCTGTCCAGTAATAAAAATGATGGAACTTGGA